>NC_051179.1:160288480-160463480 GCF_013339695.2 Rhipicephalus sanguineus
TGCTTTATCGCTTATGGCTAGGCGTGGCATTCACACAGTCCTATTTCTTTCGGATTGGAATGGCCGACAACGCTCTTTGCGATGCCTGTCGTTGCGAGGAGACGCTACACCACGTCCTGTGCGACTGTCCGGCATATAACGTTCAGAGACAGTCACTGGCGTCCGTTCTAGCGCGCCTTGACAGTGGACAAATGTCTGTTGAAACAGTTCTTGCATGCCGTCAACAGAAGACATCACAGCTGAAGGCGACGAAGGCACTGCTGAGGTTTTTAAGAGAGACGAACGTGGACAAGCGTCTGTGACAGAAATGTCGCGTACCACGCAAGAGTGACCGACTGATTCTGTGTGTGCAGTGTCATGTGCTATCTTGCTATCTTTCTCTCTCTCTTTCCTCTCCATCTTTTATCTCCCCCACCCTGTCCCCATGTGTAGGGTAGCAAACCGGTTGTCCTATACTGGTTAACCTCCCTGCCTGTCCTTCTCTATTATTTCTTCTCCCTCTTGACTGAAAGAACCGACTGCTCGCGCTCCACAACCGTTCACCGGCCACCCCGTAATATAGGCACTGGATCTTGACCTGCAATGTAGTGTCGCTGGGAGACGTCTCTTGTGTGTAATTGAACATAAAGATTCGCAGCGTGCGCGTTAACTGAAAGCGGACTGCGGGTTTCTGTATCTAATCTTCTTTCTGTCTCTCATTGCCCATTAGCAATGATTTTTCTGAGCGAAACACCGGCGCACACTGCATGCTCCGCCCACCACAGGTTTCCCGTTAGTGGAGCTGACACACCCTTCCCTACATGCTTCGCCCCTTCCTAAATTTTGTTTCGTATATCTTCTTAACCTTTCCAGTGTTTCAATTAACAAGTTCATAAAAAACAGACTAACGGACTTGGTGGTACTGCATATCTTGTAGTTCACCGCAAAGGAATGACGGAAGACGGCATTAGACACGAGAACGCTCCTGCGCTGTTCTGTCGCCCTGCGTCGTTTCTTCGCGCTACAGCTCGACATGTGCATTCCATAAGTGCCATTTATTATGGCTTTCGATGTCCCATAATACTCTAGCAGCACTTCTTCCATGATATTTCATCCCTTCAACTCTCCATCATATCCTCGATTTCTGCATTGTTAGGTTCTATACCATTCTTTGTTCATCGCTTCACAGGTCAATCGTACCCATTATAGTTTGTGGTGTTTCGATAAGTATATTGGACATTTATCAAAACGTTACGCGCTTCTTTTTTTCCTTCTATTTTGCACCTACCATACAAGTAAACAGTGTGCTCCCTGAATATATACTGTGATTCAGCCTTTCTCAAAGCGCCCGCCAAAATTGTCAATTATTCCATTAATCAAGGAGCTAATCATCATCGTTAGAGATTACTCGCTTAACGGCTAAATAATTGAATCGCTAATCGATAGAAAATTTCACCATCTCCCACTAAAGGGAACCATGTCGGGATGCGAAGGAGCGCATGGGCCGATTTAAAGTTCCGTTCATCACGGGCACCTTGCCCGATGTTAACGCGTCCTTGCATGTGGAGCACACCGTAAATTCACTGTAGTTGCTGTTGTTGTTACTCGTCCCGAACTCTTGTTGGAGCACGCCACGCGGGTTCATCGCGCGCCTGCAGAATCTCGTTCCCCGACGCCCTCATGCGGTTGCTGAGAGAGTGTAAGGGGGAGAGGCCACAACGTCTTACCCAGCCTCTTACACAGGCCCGAAAGCGCTAGCGCGTGCCAGCACACGTAGTTTTGTCTGCGTTACGCCAAGCTAGGACAGCATACGGTAGCCTGGGCCCCTAAAGTGCTCTGCACGTATCATCATAAAGGCGGTCGAAGAACAACACTCAAAAAAAAAAGGGAGCCAGAATGGAGCAACGGGCTTCGTTCCTCCTTCGGTGCAGCGACTTTCTCCTTTGCAGACGATTTACTCGTCGCGCCCTCTTGCGGCAAGCGCTAAGGGAGAAGCTTTTCTCCTCAACTACGTGACTTAGGCGCGCGCGCGCATGCGCACGCCGAGTTACATCGTGATTCTGTGCTGCGGAGAGCGGCCGCCATTTCGCGCTCACTGGGCAGCCTCAGACCAGACTATCCAGTGCTACCGATCTCGGCCAGGCGCGTGCCATTACTTGTACTTAGGATTGACGCGAGCAACACACGAGTGACGTTCATGGTTTTTGTGCTATGTGTTGAGTAACGTGTGTGGTTTTTTTTTTCTTTTTTTATAGGCTCGGCGTGTGCGCGATGCTCCGCATACTTCCGTGTGTCTCGTGTTGTTTGTATACGATTGCGCAAGATCTGCTTTTGTCATAAATACATTAGGTCCCGCTTCACAAAACAGTCTTGTTTTAATGGACACCTTAGACTGTACACCAATCATTCAATTTTTTTCGGCGTTAACATACTTGGCTAGAGCACGCGTTTTTCAGGTTTACGCAGCACTTATAGCACTTATCAATGCAACAAGCAATAAAAAAGAAGCATGAAGGTTAATTTTTACAACATTTTAGCAAACGTGGTACCCCAGGACAGTGCATGCGTGAAAGTACGATAACATATAATAGCTGGAGTTTGACGTGTCGAAACCACAGTATGATTATGAGGCACGCCGTAGTGTGGGACTACGGATTAATTTCGATCGACTGGGGTTCTTTACGTGCACCCGAACATAAGCACATGGGTCTTCTTTGCCTTTCGCCCCCATTAAAATGTGGCCGCCGTGGCTGCATTTTAACGTTAACCGGCATCATAATTGCACATATCTGAAAATAAGTCAATGACTTCTGTCAACTAAGCCAAAATTCTCAATAACATGCGTTTTGGAATACGCATGCCATCACTGAGAATTAGGACGGACTTATGCACGCGTGCAGTATGTATATCCCGTTCTCAAGATTTTGCTTTGGCGTGCGAAACTCAACACAAAATGCGCTTCTAATCCAGCTGTGCACAGTAGGTAATCACTAACACTCTTACTCACCTTTGTGAAAAGTGTATTCCAAATACAACGCAAGACTAACCACCGCGACAACGACAACTACACAGTTGTCGCACAATGACCGCAATTTCACACGCCAGGCGAATACCGTGACGTAACAGTGGCAGGGCAGCATGTAGGTACAGCGTACTGAAATATTACAGAACACGTAGTGTGAGTAGCGTTCTTTTCCATAATTCGCGCGGTGTAGCGCCAGTTTTCTACTCAAGTAATCGGGCTGCCGCGACGCCAAGAGCCACTGACATCGCTCTCGAAAGACCACCGTCCGGTGCGAGGCCATCTTGTCTTGTTTCTTCGCACGACCCGCGTGGTAATGTACGTATCGCATCAGAAGACGCATCAGACGGCAGTACCGCATCAGAAGCATTGTCACTGAAGGGCTAGAAATTGAACGGATCCATGGCCCATCGTCATACTTGTGGTCAACGCATGAACAGAATGTGAACACACGTCAACGCCAAACCACTAAATGAAGTCGACGCGACGAAGGCGGCACAATCTGAACTGCATGTTGCCGATGTTGCGCCCTCACACAGTAACTATTGAACATAAAGAAATCATAGAGAGAAATTTCATCTGTGGCCGCTGTCGGAAGATGGCGCTACTTCAAAATGTCGTCGGAATGGTATGAACGGTTCTCAATATGGTCGTTTTCGCACTAATTTAATCAACTCTGTAATTATAGTGTTCATTATTATGCGGCTTCAGATTAACTGGTGCGCTTGGCTTTGTTCATTGTTAATTCATTGTTCGTACTATGTGTCTGCCTAGTGGACGTGTGTGTTAATAAACGCTCTATCAACTTTCCGGTGTCCTTGAGTAATCCATGAATAGGCCTACCTCCCCGAAATGCCGTGTGCAGCATCAACGTACGCCGCCTCAGTCACAAGCAACTTTTTTTTAGTATTGTTTAATCCCTCTAGATGGTGCTAGCTACCACCTGCTTCACGGCCGCGGCGCTCTCACAGCTCCACCTACTTATATGAAGTTGAACATCCATCTATCGAAACTATGCTCTGCCGCGCCGGGGTTGTTTTGATGCTACAAAATGTACTTTTTGGAGCACAAACGCGTGGATAACGTCGCTACACCGTGTGACTCTTCGACAAATAAAGACAGAAAGCCTATCGTACAGTCTCCGGGTGAGAGCCCTTTGCAGTATCCGTCTCTGTTTTGAAGGGAACGCCGTCTCGCTGGCCGAGTGAAGCGTACGAGTTCCGTTTGGCGAGGTTTCATCAGTACAGGTTTGTCTGCTTGATTTTATTGTCATATCGTTCGATATTAAGCTCAGCGGGACCGTTTTTTGTGATTGCCAGTGCCGCATACTCTTTATCAATCGAGAATCGATGCACTCGCTAGGCCTAAATCTATTGCACGCTTCACTGGCTTGGCGTCAGCCATGTTGATTTTGACGGTTTCTTCATTGAAAAGGGAGGAAAGTTCCTCCATTTGAAGAAGAACATTGGGGACATCGCCGTTTCTCCCTTAAAGGAGAGAGGGTCACTCCATTTTTTTAAGAGTGAAGACGAAGAAGACATCTCCGTGGCGCGAACGCGTGCTCAATATGCTACAGATGTCTGTGGTGGGTTTTAGAAAGCGGACGGGCGCCAATGGAACTACGGACAAAGCCCAGCGCAAAAGCTGCTTCGCATCTAAAAATTATCGAACCTCCCTACGATACAGATGCTCCGATCGTGACGCCAATGGACACCGACTTTTCTGCCCACTTCTGCCTTTACTCTACGATGCAGCCCCGAGGCAGGAGGTGTCAAGTTCGCGCACATACGTTTAATTTTGCTTGTTCGCAGCTGTTCCTACGTGAAGCAGTGCGGATGATTTTTTTTTTTTTTTAGGACGAGGTTTTGGCTCGCCTGCGTTCAAGGTCATCGCCAATGCAAACACGTCAGACGTTCGCCTCAATAAAGACGCAGGTCGGGAAGCCTGAGCAGGTTTGTTGAATTTTAGAGCGTAGCGCAGGTAGCGTATGATTGCATCTGTAAATTCCGACTGTGCCAATTCACCGAACGCAAGCGGGTATTTGCCGTGTTCTGGTTTTTCTTTTTCAACCGGTCGCGAAGCCTTACGAAGGGGCTCGTGCTCCTTTTGCGTCAATATTTACATTGACGAAAGACGACCATGGAAAGCGTAGTTAAGGCCGAACCACATGCAGCGGTTTGCCAGTGTTTTCCCGGCGTTTCGTTGCACGGCGTCACTGGGCATCGGTGCTACAGGTGACGGTGGCCGAAACGTCCTCCTTAGGATGGTCCAGACATCACCGGCGTCAGCGTTGGCGCCAGTAGCAGTTCGATGGACGCAGAACCAATTATATTGTGCGGCTCGCAGCGACTTCCACTAAATAACGGCCTCGCCGGTGCTGCCAAAATGGCTGCCGCCCGCCTCGGATCTATTAACTGGTCGCCGTGCACTATATGGCCCGTCAGTTCTCAAGTGATGCTTGTATTGACATAGCTTGTTCCTTAGAAGCTTCGACAGGAAAACGCTCGTGACACCCTCGAACTGTTTCCGAGAGCCGTACTCAAGTTAAACGGTAGGCTTAGCAGGATTGCCTGTGTTGACCGAATAAGTTGTCTCAAAGCTGTGCGACAACTTCAAGCTCAGAGGCCATATATTACGAGTTTGTGGTTATTCTTAATGCCGATACCTATACACCGCTGCTGCGGTTGAAAAAAATTCTCGCATATTATCGCGACACTCACTGCCTTTTCCTGTCTCCTGCAAAAGGGCTGAGTAAGACGGTTTGAGCGAACTCTTAAGGCGCCTGTAGACAGGTACTCTACTCTGTGCTGCAATACTAAAGCACTACGATCCGAACACGGATAGGCGGTGCCCAAACTGTGTAGAGACCTGTGATATTTTCTACGTGGTGTGGGCATGTAGAAAAAATCACCACCTGCCCCCTTCCCCTCTACGAGAGGCATGGAAGACTGCCCTCCTGTAGTGCTCCTAACTGGAGTCGCAGCGGGCTCCGGTGCGACGGGTGCAGACGGGGCCTCGTCATGTGGTGTCCCGGATCAGTGGCGTAGCCAGAAAACGGTGTGGCGTTGGCCAGGCAAGATCGGTGTCTGCCGCCTCAACCCCAGTCTGCGGCTGCCGAACGCCGAAATGGCGTCCGGCCGTTGACCTCGGCTCGCCCTACGCTTCCGTCCATCCGACTGAGCGTCTCGCCGCATCTTAGCCATCGACGTCTGCGCGGAGTGCGTCTGTGCCTCGCCTCTGTTGCCTTTACTGCAATCCGTGCGTCTACTGAACGGTGACGCTGTCTTTCCTCCTAAACATGCATTCTGTTAACTGTTAGTTGATTCCTGTTCCTGTTAACGTCTTTTATGCTTGCATTTTCTGTACCTTCCTCTCTCGCTCGCTCTCTTTATTTCGGTTGTGTAAATATATTGAGTGTTTCTTTGTCTGCACAAATGCTCTCGTCGTGTCCTTTCTTGATGACTGTTATGTCATCGCCTAATACACGAAACTACACGAGAGCTCATTGATTAAATTGCCTCGTGACAATGCTATGGAGTGTAGGATCGACGTTTTCGCCCTGCACTTTAAGCCAGCAAGGTCATTTTTAATTCGGCATAATGCCTTCGTTATATGAAATAAGCATTTTCGCAAATGGCAAAATGAGCCATCAACACATAGTTAACGCACTCTTCATTCTAGAGATACATTCGTTCTCCTGCCATGTTGTTTTGCCCTTCCTCATGCTTTTCCGCATCCAATCCAGAAACCGCATTTCACCGACAGATATCTGATACATGTTCACATCTCCCATCTTTTTAACACGAAAGTGTTTATGCGGGGGTCCACAAAGTACATCCGTCACGGATATGACGTTGATAAAATGGGTGCCAACGGGTGAGAAAGGAAAAAAACCAAGAAAACGGTTCCCCGCTGGGAATCGAACCCACGCCATACCGACTAAGCTAACTCTGCAGTTGCAGGACACGGCGCGAACGCGCCTTATGTCGTTCACACGTTCTCTTTCGCACGGTGCTCTCTGTTGGCGGTGTAAGTAGGCGGGGTGGTGCCGCCGTCTGTGAGAGGTGAAAAGCAGTAATTGTTCACGATCGACATTTACTAGCGCTTACTCCGAGATTGCGTGCGATATCGGAGGTCACGACAAAACGTCTCGGAGTGCGTCGGCGCGCTGGCGTCGCCGAGGCACCCTTGACGCAGTTCGTTCTTTGCCTTTCGCTTCGTATTAGCGTGCGTCGGCTCATCGGAGGAGTGCAGCTTCCACATGCACCAACGGGATTTCTCCGCCGCCGACTGCTTCGATTGCGACATCACCGACTAACAAAACTGCTGCAATACGCGTTGCAGAAAGGACGCGATTTCGACGGGCGAATGTCGTGCCGTGGTGGAGCGAGACCAGCGCCTGCGAGACAGAGGCTAGCGGGACGCACGCGTTTGCGGCACAGGCTACGAACCTCTACCTCCCGGGTTGCTGAAGCGCAGTGTGTGGTAGTGTATGCATGAGCGCAGGCGTCGGTCACCCATTGCTAGAAAGCGCACCCCGTGCCATTTCTCTCCTTAATTGACGACGCTTTGAAGAAGTGCATACCGGGTACCAGTGTTGATTATGAGATTGTTGATATCATCCTTACGCGGGATTCACGATTCGCTGTGTCCAAATATATGTTCACGACGTCAGCTACCACAACGATTTAATCATGATCATGGGCGTTAGTCGTCGCGATAGAGACATGCCGTCAACATGGGTGCATCCACGTCAAACGGTGCTATAGCGGCCAAACACGAATAGACAATGTACAAGCTCCCATATATCACTACACAATAGCACTACTTCTGTGAAGGCACGTTTCACTTACGTGTTATGCCGATTACTATGACGGAGGGATCACCCATGTTTTCTTAATACCTCGGGCTCCTTGTAGGATGGTGCACTAATATACCTCCAGGTCGAATACGCTCACTTCATACATGCCTTCTCCGGCGAGGACACACTTAGGGTCGAGGACGAAAGCGTGGCGTACATATTTCCTGAAAATAAATATGGTCGGATACAGCTTTAGAAGTCCGGACAGGCCTCGCCCGCACCATCGAAGCGCGGTAGCCGTGCGCCTCCGTTGCTAAAGAAATAGTCCCCCCTCGTGCCCTCGGCCGTGCTCTCCGAAGGCGGGCTCACGAGGCGTCCGGTTGTGTCCATCCGCCTTTGTGGAGGAAACCATGTGCGTGGTTTGCGTTTGGGCTAATTGGTAGTTTTGTGTTTCGTGTAGTTGCAGCAAACTTGTAAAGAACGGTCAAAAATGGCATTATGGCAATGGTAACAACTGGCGTTTCCTTGGAACACTCTACAGTCGATATTGAGGCCGTCCTTTGCAGATATCGATGCCACGCTTTACCAGGCGGTAAGACCAAGTTACGAAAAATAGCGGGGTCCGAATCCTGCTCAATTTGTTTAATGTTTCGGTTGTACGGCCTGATATTCGCTGTAAAATTTCCATTTCTGCTGCTTCTACAGTCCCTCTTGTGAGCTGATTTCTATTGTGACCAGCATTTCTGGGCTTGTCAAACAGCGGAAGACAGCCACCCTTTTGCAATGCATCGCTAGAAAGCGACCAGTCACGTATTGGACATTATAACGGCGCGCACAAAAGCAATCGTTAAGACAGCGACCGCTTGCCCAAATACCTGCGACCACAGGACAACGTTCAACAATGAACAGCACAATCAACAAATTGACCAATGTGTTTTTATGACTCTTTTCGCAACCACTTTTTGGTGCACTTAGCGACTGTATCTTGTATGCCACGTTCTGTAAGGCCTGAATAGAGCTACCGAAGTAAACAAACCAATACATAAAAATCTGCGCAGCCAGCGCGGTTTCGCGCAATGCTGGGGCAGAGCAGAGCTGGTAGGCACTAGGCTGGTCCTGGCTTCACTGAGCACACGTGCATATACGAAGTGTTCACGTGATCACGTTGTAAACCACGAGTATTGGCTAGGTATCGATTGTGCTAACTAGCTTACCTGGCGTACTTGCATATTCGAGGCTTGGTCTCGCTTAGCTTGCATCTCAAGTCAACCTAATCCTAATTAGCTAATTATCACTAACTAGTCTCAATTCAAATTAGCCTTCATTAGGCTTAGCTCAGCTTATCTTGCGGAGCTCAGCACGACTGGGCACACCAGAATCGCAACTAGCCTTAATTAGGACTAATTATGCTTTGAATGGATCGGTTCGATTATGCTTAGCGAATTACGAATTACCATGCTGAACTAGGCTTAATTTGGCTTGAGTATGATTAACTGGGCTTAACTAGACACAGCTATGCTTAAGTTGTCTTGACGTGGCTGCGCCAGCATGATCATGATTATCTCTTGTTTACATTTCGAAACGGACAAACGGTGCACGTACAGCTGTTCTGTAAAATTCACAAAACGCTGGCAGGTAAGATGCAGATGGCCCGGTAGGCAGGTGTATGGAAAAGTCCAAACGCTGACGTAAACGAACTTTTGCCCGCGAACTGTCACGACTGACGTGGAGCATAATGCGTGTATGCTGAACTTTTGAAAGTGTGTGTTTACCTATTGACATCATCTTTTAAACGATCATACTATCGAACATGTTTTAAGTAGCTATCTGTTAACGAAAAATCAAAGTGCACCGCACATCGCTCAAATTTGCGCGGCGAAGAGGCAAACTCCATGGGGAGGTTGACGTGTTTTGCGCCATTTTTAATTGCGTTAATCGTCGCACATGAACCTGACACTTGGCAGAAATATTTGCCAAGAATGCTGGCATATTTGGGTGTAAGAAACGATCTTTAAAATTCTTAGTTCATATTGCCCTTTGGACACCCTTGAGAGCACAATTCGGGCCTCACTGTTGACCGAATTCCATACACTGCTCATTGCTTTAGCTTTGGTGACAATCACCTCGACGGACATGACGCTCATAGCTCCGTCAAACCGCCTTAATTGCTTTCTTTGTCTGCCAGCTCTGACGTACCCTTGAGGCAACAAGTTTCCTTCTCTGCTAGGTGGGGAAGAATTTCCGACTGGAAATGCGTAAATATCTCTCGTGGGTCAGAAATGTATTCTGGGAGCAAAACTCCGCACCCGTCTGGAAACCTCGACCCATCTGTAAAATTATCACTAAGTCGACCTGCATACTCGGCGGGCTTTTCAAACTAGACATGTGCGCCGGACCCAAAATCACCGGCGGCGGCGCGCCGGTGTTTCTACCTCCGGCGGCGGCGCGTGTACGGCGCGGGGTTCATCGGACCGGTGGCGGCGCGGCGCGGGGGGAAGGGCGAAGAAGCAGTGAATGCGATAAGTACACGCCGTAATGTTACATGAACGACGGCTAGCAGCTTACTCTTTTTGCTCCGATCTCACCTAGCTCTACAAAACGCTGGTGTATGGCAATTTGACCGCTCCCGGGAGAGAAGCGGTTTTCGGTCAGTTTGTCGTATCAGTTGTCCGAGCGCCAGGCAGTGAGATCACAGCGCTCACAGCGTGTAGAAGGTATACGAGCCGTTCGCTGGGGGATGTCTGCTGAAATGTAGCGCGTGCCAGCGCTCTCGACCACGCCCTTATAGTCAAAGTTCACAGTTGCTGCTCGAGTTACGCAGTCCCTCTCCCCATACATCCCTTCCTGCTCCTTCGCACAGCAAATGACGGGCGGGGCGTTTCCTTCTGCTTGAGGAGCAATCGACGGCAGGCCTCGCACGCGGGTTGATGTTATTCCTTGTGACAGAGATGGCCAGCTTGTTTCATCTCTGCTTTAAAGGAGTACTGACACGAATTTTAAAAATTTGCAGATTGTTGCTCTCCATAAAAATACTGGTGTCGAGACACTTAAAACGAGTGTTGTGGTGCCTGCGAATACATCGTATATATTTTCATTACCGCTACCTTAAAAAGACACTTTCGGTTTCGCTATCGAGGGGGCGGCTTCTCAGTGACGTTTCATATCAGTATGACGCCACAAGGAAAGAGAAACTCGCGACGTACTAGCCGCAAATCCATCATCTGCTCGTGGTGCACAATAACAACGATGAGTGAATTGTCGTCCAGTGACCCTGACAGTGATTTCAAGGGTTTAGGATGCATGCAGGACGTAGAACTTGCAAACTCGGGGCAACTGTCTTGACTCGTCAAGATACGAGGTCTGGTAGAAAAGTATCCGACCTTTGGCCGAATAAAAAAACTAGCATAACCTGGAGCGTTGGAAACCTCATCACTGTCAAAGTAGTCTCCTTGGCACTGCACACACTTCTCCCAACAGTGCTGCCATTGTTGAAAGCATTCCGAGGCCTCTTTTGGAATGGAGTTTAACTAAGCCGTCGCTGCAGCCATAACGTCCTCTCTTGTCTCATATCGCGCTGCTTTCAATGGCCTCTTAATTTTGGGAAACAGCCAGAAGTCGCATATCAGGACAGAAAGGAGCCTGTTGAACTATAGAAGTCTGGTTTTTCGCAAAAAAGTCTGAATGAAGTGCGAATAATGTGCACGAGGATTGTCGTCAGGGACGCGGCAATTTCCTATTGACCGCAACTCCGGTCTCTTGCGCCGCATAGCATCACGTAGGCGAGGGAGGACATCCCTGTAGTTCTATTTGGTGATTGTTTGACCCTGTGGTGCGTATGTGGTATATCATGAGTATATTCATGGTGTACCACACCACGGGAGTCAAAGAAAGCAGTCAGCATCACTTTGACATTGCTGCGCACTTGGCGGGCCTTTTTTGGTCTTGCTGACGTGGAATGCTTCCACTGTGGCGACTGGGATTTGCTTTCCTGGTCGTACCCGTACACCCAAGACTCGTCACCAGTGATTATGGTGTTCATAAAGTCGGTTCACTATTATTGGAATCCAGCATGTCGTGTGAGACTTCAACACGAAGTTGCTTTTGCTCCACCGTGAGCAGCTTCGGCATGAATTTCGCCGAAACACTTTTTTAAGGTCGAAGTCTTCGATCATAATGGAATGTGCAGAAAAAGTGCTGATGCCCACCTCTTCCGGAATTTCTCGGATAGTTGCACGACGGTCCCGCATCACCAGAGCATTCACATCGGCAATGATCTGGTCATTTCGGCATGTTGATGGCCGACCCGAGCGTGGCTTGCTCTCTACCAATGTGCGGCCATTTTTAAACCGGTTGTACCACTCCTTAATCTGTGTGCTGCTCATAGCATCGTCAGCTAAAGCCGTCTGAATCTTCCGAATGCTTTCGACTTGGCGGTCGCCAAGTGTTTGGCAAAATTTGATTCAGTGGCGCTGGTTCAGTCGCTCCGTCATTTTACTTGCAATGAAAAAACCGACGAGAGCACTGCGCACTACCTCCCTCAAACGCTGCGTCCCAGCGACTGACGCTATCGGCAAGCGAGAAAAATTTCGCGCATGCGCACGAAGGTTCAAGGTGGGCTTGTGCGAGCGCGCTTTCTTCATATCCATCAGGTGTTTGAAAAAAAAATCAGCTCGGATACTTTTCTAACAGACCTCGTAATGTATATTGCAGTGGGGCTGGCTTGCAGATGCTCAGCGACGAAAACTTCAAAGTCAAATTAACATATTTTGTACGTGTTCTCCGACACCGGTGTGTGGACAGCGTTGACACTGCATACAAAGGAAACGGAAAATGTCCCTTTTGCGATGTCTCAAAATCGTGTCAGTACTCCTTTAACCATGCTCCTTGCCAACACTCGCGAGCTTTTACTCGCGGGTAGAACATACAATGCGCGGAGCGATGTTATCGATTTAGAGTTTATGCGGAACACAAAGGCGACGGTGAAAACCTGCCCTGAGTGTCCATACAATTGCTAACGCAATAAAAAATAAACAAAAATCCGTCAAAGCGGGCTCGCCGTTTTCCTGGAAAGCTGCATCGTCTCCGCTCTAAAGAGTGCGTCCGTTGGAAGAATCATATAATCCGGCGCCCTTTCCATTGGTTTCGTTTTCGCCTTCAATACCCTTCTCACAGGCGACATCTCCTCGCCACTTAATTTCTTCATAAAGCACGCGTACAATGTCACCACTAAGCGTTGAACCTGTCATGATTTCGCGCTTGTCGGCTACAGTCTGTTATCTCTGCATGCGCGGTCGCAAACGCACAAAATGGAGTGAAATTTTAATCGCGCACGATAGTCTTGCGAGAGAAACAAGAACGGGCGGGTTGCTGCATCGCAAAGCAGTATGGGAGACAATTCACTGCTGTTATTTCTCGTATATGGACCAGTCGAGAGTATGTACCCTGATGATGTCACGTGAATCAGTGTTCTGGCATCACGAAGTGTACCAAAAGACAAGGAACGCAAAGAGAGAATAACGCGCTGGTTGTTTTTGTTTTTTGTTATATTTGCAGAGGCTGTTAGGGGCCCTTTATCAAAGCAGGATGTGTAAACAGGGACACACGAGAGTAGTCAAGACAGCAGAAACGCCGCTAACAACTAAAAAATCACACAGCGGTGGAACTGTAGGTAGACACAAATATTTATCTGCGCATTACCACGTAAGAGGCCATACCTATCAATCAAGTGCGAGTAGTGGTCTGCGCGAGAGATGGCTGTTCACTTTCTCGACTTTTCTCTATGTCCTTGTTTCCACGTCATGTTTTCTTAACATGAATACCTACCAACTAGCTCAGCTATATTCTAGGAGCAGGAAGGAAATGAATGAAAGGCAGAGAGGTTATCACAGACGTGCATCCGGTTTGCTACCCTACATTGGGGGAAAGGGAAAAAGGGATTAAAAGAAAGAAAGAAGAAGGAATAAGGCACTGTCAGGGTACATATGCGCCTGCTTTCACTGAATGCCTACAAGCGGTCGCTTAAACCGGTCGATTTAAAAAACAGTAGCAATGCTCGCGTCGCTTTGCTGGCCTGTAATGCGTAGGGCCACGATCCGAGGATATTCTCTTCGGAAAACGGTCTGTCGTCGAACTTGTTCAGCGCATTGCGCAGAACGTTTCGTTCCTTCAAAAAACGTTCAGAGAAACGCAGTAGATGTTTTATCGCTACTGCACGAGTCACATCTGGAGGTGTCTGCCATTCCTATGGAAAAAGAGTACGCCTTCGCGAAAGCTACTCCTAATCGCAGGCGGCACAGTAAAGTTGCATCACGGCGTGAGAGGTGCTATATTCTAATTTTGCCATTCCCTTTACTTCTGTATTTATTTATCGATTTACTCGAGTAAGAATGAAAGGAAAAAGGGTACTAACGCACCGATATATATATATATATATATATATATATATATATATATATATATATATATATATATATATATATATATATATGTTACTCATCTATTTTATTTATTTATGCACAGTGTGCTAGGTCCAAGCCTCCAAGAATACGCTATCCGGCGAGTTGGGTCGTCGCCCTTTAAGGCTGGAGGACGTGGCAGCGTTAACCTATATATGTCCAAACTCAGAAAAAATGACAAAACATATATATTTTTTTACGAAAAGTGTACTTCTACTAGATGAGATTAAGAAGTTTGTAGATATAACGAGGCAGCAGAAAGCACAAGACAGTGTTGATTGGCGGAACATGGGAGAGGCCTTTGCCCTGCAGTGGGCGTAGGCAGGCTGATGATATATATATATATATATATATATATATATATATATATATATATATATATATATATATATATATATTGCTATGAAAAGCCCTGACGAAGGGAGGATCCCTCCCAAAACTTATCAGGTTTCATAACTTCGCATTAATTACCAGAAGGCACTTTTTTTAATCTGAAAGACGTGAGGAGCACTACACAGGAAGGACTTCAGTTTTGTCGTTTGATCCGATCGCCTACCTTCACTAATGAAAGAGTTAATTAATAAACTTGTTTGTTGTTGCTTTTTTTGCTGTCTATATTCACCTAACGACGTGTGTCGCAACAGGAAAAGTAATTATAAGGAGAACGAGCAAATATCTTATTTGTCTCAATCTCACGGGAACTGCACGCGAATCTGCGATCAAAGTTGATTTCTCTGCAAAAACAAAACAACAACAATAAATAAACTCGGTCCACTGTTATTTAGCTCGCGTTGCTTAACTGAATTCTGGCGCTACTTCCGGTATTTCCGACCTTTAAAGCCGTGGCATCAGTTTCCGGGAATTTTATGTACAAGGAAGTGAATGACGCTTTTCTCAACACTTTCGTGCATTGTCCTTTTGTAAACAACACATTCGGCAGAGAGTAATAAAATTAAATAAAATTGTTGTTTGTTTGTTAGAATCCTGATACCGTAAGCAACGGCATGCTCAACTGAAGAATTTCAAAACAGCGGCATTTAATTGCCTTTCCTGGTGTCGCCTGTAGTGACGCACGGTATAAGCTTGTATGTGAGGGTCACAAGAAACAGCCACAAGTGACGCACTCGCCTTCCAGTGCAATCCGTCATTTCATGCACTCGGACAGGTAATATAAAAGGAATACGTAGGTTGGCTTAGTACTTCTCATTCAAGGCAAGGAAAGGAAGATACAGAATGGCCCGCAAGATAGCCGTTGCACTGGTTTCTGTTCTCTACGGTGAGTTACTTTGTCAGCAGGTAGAAAATAGGTTTTAGAAAAAGGCAAAACCTTACAATAAAACATAAGCATGGGCGCTCAACGTGTGGCAGAAGAAATGGTCTTTGTTGTTCAAATGGGCCGGCAGTGTGGTCTTGGTGGCCTCAGGTGGCTCCTCGGTGTCCCTGGGCTCGGGAGGCATCCTCGGCCTGCAGGACGGCCACAGAGCTGTTAGTTCAGCTCCGAGCTTTTGAGGGCCGCCTCCCAGCGGCGGCGGCGCCGACGGAGAAGGTACCCCGCGGCTAGGCCGCGGCTCCCGCAGCCGGGCCGGCGGGCGGAACGAGTGAGCTCGAGGCTTCCGGTGACCTGGTATCGAATGGCGGCGGTATCACGACCGCTGTCGCCGGCACATATCCAGACCATGTGGCGCAGCGTTGCTCTGTGCCCGCACGCTTTACACATATTGGGGGAGTTGAGGTAGCAGTGGCATAAGAAGGCAGGGCTAGGGTATAAGTGTGTATGCAGTAAGCCGTAGCTTACGGCATCGCGCCTGCTTAAATTATCGTGCAGTCCGGGAATTTACGTCTTTGAGCCTGTACTGTACTGTAACATCGCTGAACGTTGCGAGACGATCACCCCACGACCATTGTGATCCTTGTTGTTGCTGCATGGCTGTCGAAGTGTTTTGACCCAAAGCCCCTTTCTCGGGAGTGGAGGCGACGGTCACCTAATGTTCCGCGGCTCGGCGAGTGAGGCGTCGTGTCGCGGCGTGGGCCGCCTCGTTCCCCGCGAGCGGGACCTTGGTGTGTGCCGGGGTCCGTAGGAGGAAGGCTGTCGAATTTGGGTGTTGCGAGCGAGACGCCGAGTCGCGATCATCGAGCATTTTAAGGATCCGGGCCGCTTCCCGCGAGGCACGACCGCGCGCGAAGCCGCGGACTGCCGCTTGCGATTCGCTGATCGCGATGGCAGCGTTCGGCACTGCGGCGAATGCTAGGGCTATCGCGGCTTCTGCGGCCGCCTTCGAATGTCCTGTGGTCACCGTGGCGCACACGAGGCGTTTACCCGTGCAATCAACGACGGCAGCTGCGTGTTCTGCCGTCCCCATATCTTGTGGCATCTACGTATACAACCTTGTTACTGCTGCCACACTGCTTTTGAAGGTCGCTAGCTCGCTGGTTACATCGCCTGTAATGAGACGTGCGTTGGTTCTGACGATCCGTCGTTTCCTGCGTCTCAGGACAGGTCCTGTAATGAGAGAGAGGAATCGGTACACTGTTATGCACAGAATACAGTTCGCAGTCTGTGTTCAAAGGTGTATGTTAACTGCTTCAGTTACTACACGGGTTCTGCACGGGTTCTATTTCTACGTGATCTTTGGCGCTAGTGCTCGGGATGATGTGTCACTAGGCGTCAACGTGGGTGTATCCACGTCAAACGGGGTTATAGCTGCCAAACTCAAATAGACACTGTGGAATCTGTCATGCATCAATGTATAATAAACAATGAACTTTGCTCCTCTCAAGACGCGGTTCAATTTCCTGTTATACCGAGTCCCACGGAGAAAGAAGTATTTGAGGAGGAGAATCTTCTAGACCGCGGCAGCGCTCTAGGGCAACGCAATAGCGTCACGGAGAAAATGCGGTTTTCGCCGCAGCACGAGAGATGACGCTTCCGGTGTATTGCGGAAATGTGTCATGCCGAACTTCAGCAATGGATACATATCCTGCAAGGAGAAGGTAATTACCTTCAATATCTTTAGTGACCCACTGAGGTTGGAAGCGTGGGCTCGTGCCATACCAAGGAAAGACCGAGAGCTCACGCGTCGCGACTACGTCTGCGAGAAGGACTTCTCGGAGAGTAAATCCCACCATTCGTTGAAAAAGCTCACAGTGTCCCTTACGCATTAGACTAAGATGTCTCGAAGGCGAAAACTATCTTGTTTTTCTTCGCTCGATGTGTCTGTCGTGCCCAACCCCCGGCAAAGGCTTCTTAACCTAACGTGGTTTTTCACTGGCTCCAGGATCGCAGGCACAGCAGGCTTTCTGCACCTAACCTGGTTTTGCATTGCCTCCGTGATCAGCTCAAGGATCACGGAAGCAGTGCAAAGCGACGATGTCATGTTATGGCGTCATGTCAGGTTGGTCTTCATGATGTCGTGATGACGTCACGAATTTTGGTGACCTGAGACGTCATGATAACGTCGTGTGTGGACGTCATGACGAGATGATGATTTTTTTGCATCACTCATGTTCACGCCGCCGACGCTGGCACCGATGGTCAATTTTCGTGTTTGATAAGGTATCTAAGGCTTTTGCCTTAAAGGTTATATCTAGGCTATCGAGTTCACGCTATCAAAAATTATAGATTTCGCGTTCTAAAAAACATATCACTCTCATGAAATTGTCCTGTATGTGGCGCCACTGTTTCCGTTGATTTACTGAAAAATTTGTAGCTGACGAGAACGCTCAAGAAACACCCAGTCCGGATTAAAGCGCGAGATGCGAATCGGCGCCGAATGGCCTTGAAGCGGCGAGCTTCGTCAGAGAACACGATGGGCGCGTTTTTTTTTCTCCGCTGGCGGACTCTCACGACAGAGGGCGCGTCAGTGCTGTGCTCGATTCAGTGACTTTATAAGGACGCCAGAGCGAGCGCAATTTCGCCTCTTCAAGAAATCTTTCTCCGTGACCAAGTACTAGACGGAGGGTCCACCATGTTTTTTTTTTACACTTGCGACTACACACTGCAACACTGAAAAGATTATTTATCGCGCTACAGTGGACGCATATCCCCGAACATTTTGTTGCAGTGGGGGCTAGTTTCCCTGCGCAGATAGTCGCCTTGATACATGCACAGTGTGTTTGCCTGCTCTCGCTGCTGTGCGGCTGTTAGGGCGCAATGTCAAGAGCTGGGCTGATTCCTGTGGTGAGAATCGACAGACCCCTCGACTCAGACACATAGGGCAACGTCATTCAAAATATTTTCGTGCCATGCGCCTTCGGCGGATCTTTCCCTGATAGATTTTATTTTTTTCAGCAAGATAGGAGTCCCGTTCACACATCTAGGAGAGTGAGAGCTGTCCTAGACGCTCTTGGCGTGCAGCAGCTGCCAAGGCCTCCGAAAGGAGCCGACATGAACCGCATTGAAAATGTGTGGCGTCTATTCAAAGCCAATCTAGCGAAGTCCCTCTCAGGGAATGCCAGCACAGACACACTGTGCGAAGCGACTAAAGCGGAGTGGGAACGGCTTCGCACTGACACGGTCTATGCCATGCCGTTTCAGAAGCGTCGTCGCTGCTGGCGGCGAATTCGCCAAGTCCTACAAATCAACCCTCTCCTAGTGCAGCCTCGATTGTCCTTGTTTTCTTCTTGTTTTGTTTCACGACAAAAAATACGTTTCCTAAAAATTATTCGTTCTTATACGCTTTGCATCGGAACGAGAATTCCGAATGGGTGGCGGTGCACGGTAACGCTCGCAGTGAAAGCATACGGACCGAGTTTCTTCGAAATTAGTTTTCTATTGCAGCGAGCAGTTTTCACAAACCAGGCGTCAATCGCAAGCAAAATCGAAATGATTATTAAAATAAAGGAAAAAAAACAGACAGTGCTGCTTATCTCCTCAATGACGCGACATAAATGCAGCGCGCACTGCAAACACATGCCATTAGATACTTGACAGTCCGCACGTCGCGCACGATGGCCGCATGGCTAAAGCATCGCCAGCAGTGAAAAGCGACTGCCCGCGCGCAAGTGCGTAATAAGCAGCGCCTCACGCGAAATGAGCGATGAAGCAGGCAAACGAGCATATATAGGACGCGCATGCGCTTCATAATCGCCTAGCGTAGCCTCGACGCGCTAACTGCGGCGCCTAGCGTCCCAGAGGCAGCTTTCGCACGGCACTCCGGCATCCCGCAAAATTTTGTCCTTTACTGTACACGTGTAAGTGCATTGTCAATATCGTTCAGCTTGAAAGAAATTCAGCTGCTCAGTAATTCTGCATGGCGTCGATAGATAGGGCATCTCTGCGACTGTGTGTAGCCTACTACTTATTTTTTGTTTCTTATCGCCATAAACCGTTGTTTGTTCGTTCAAGTGTTGTGCGCATGTATTTTTGCCTCCGTGTCCAGTTTTTTCGTTGCTTTGCGCAAAGAACGTTGTTCTTGTTTCATGAACAAGCCCTATGCAAGGTTTTTCTTTACTTGAGCTGTCTTTAGTAGCAGCACTGTATGATATTGTAACATTTGCACCATCTGAAAAATGCACTGCATGCGGCGCGTAATTCCAGGGCGATTATGTTCTGCTTCCATAGAATATGCCGATTGCATGGCTCTCATATTTGGTGTTTGCATTTTTTTCTTAACATTTAATAAATGCGACTTTTTGTCTAACACGTACTCTTGCTTTCTTCTAGCCTTCCACATCATGTATGCAGTTTGTGAAGGTAAGCATTTGATTAAATGAGCTTGTATATCGCTCTATGGTTTCTTCGGTGAGATACCATGTAGCCTTTCAAATCCTAGGGGATGTAAAGTCATAGAATTACTTAGGAGAAACCTTAAAGGGAAACTAAAGGCAAATATTAGGTCGACGTTGATTGTTCAAACAGCGGTTCTGAAACCTCCTAGTGCTACTTTTGTGCCAAGGAAGTGCTCATTTTGAAATAAAATAACGGCTTAGTGGTGCGCATCGGGTTAGCGCACTTCAATTTACCCGTCTGAAAGCGGTTTTTCTGACGTCACTGTTGCCGTGCCCAACGTTGCCCGCCTTTACTGCGCGGCGGCGTACACTGGCGGCGTGCGCCATTCGGGCATCCGGCAACATCACAGGCATGCGGCATATTGTCGAACTTTCTGTCAGAACGACTTTCACGAGCGCGCAAAACACACGCGACAGTACGCGATACCGAAATTACCACTGAGACGCGACCGCGTTTGCGAAGCAGGGCGCCGGGCGAAGCGCAGTTCGACAAAAGCGGAACCTTTGAGCAACGCGTGCCGTTCCCCATGGCTAGAGTGACCTAGAATAGGGGGAGTGTCCAAAGCGCCGCGCTAATACATGGGAGGAGCGAGGGCCTTTTGCGGTGAACTTCCGCGCCGCGGCGCTGCCGTGCCGGACCCGTGGACTTTCTCCGCGGCGGAAGCCGCGACAAAGCGGCGAGCGTCTGCTACGCGCGTGATATTTTGGCCGCTATTAGCTAAAATTGCGGAAATTTGGGCAAAATTTACTACTGCGTCACCGCAACATAATACTGCAGCGACTCAACACACAGAGAACGCATTTGTTAGTTTGTGTGTTGGTTTGTCACCGCATTGGTCCACACTTCCGCGGCTGTTTGAGGAACGCATCCTGCCCGCACTTCATCGTGAGAAAAGGCGCTTAACTTACTTTCGTGTGGAATGACGAACGTAAACTTGCTGCAGGAGAGAATAAACTGGAGATAACCAGGAGAACGTAGCACATATGCACGTATTAACTAGCTCATGCATGCTAACGCGTTTGCACCCTTCGTTGCCTTCGTATCCTATCTTTTATTTCATGCATTCGATTTGTTTTACAAGGCTGCCTCCGGCGCTCTGCTGTTTCAAGCCATTTCACGCGAAGCCGAATGTGTCAGTCGGCGTGGCCGCGGTACCAAAAGTAGAAAATTACTCGCGTAACTCGCGTCTCGTTCACTTGGTATACACGAAAATTGGCACGGAGGGGCACGAATGCACGTATGCCCAACACGACCGATAGGTCATGGCGTCGCTAACTTGACATGCTTGCCATTTGCGTAACGACTAACAATAATATTATGGTGTGTGGCGCGCAAACCCGCTTTCTGTACAGAAATAATTTTGACGATGTGTGGTCTCACGATTTGTTCGTCAGGTTATAGAAAGAGAGAAATCACGCCATCTCCCGCTAAAGGGGACCATGAGGCGATGCGAAGCAGTGTTTCGGCATGTAGAGCCGGCGTTAAGAGGTGGAGTGGTGAGGGGGAAAGGGGAAAGAGGAAGTGGAGAGGGGGAATTGAGAGGGAGAGGGGGAAGAGGAGAGGTGATGTGGAGAGGAGAAGGGGGAGGGGAGAGGAGTGGAGATGGCAAGTGGAGAGGGGTGGGAAAGGGAAATGAGAGGGGGAAAAGGGAAGGTGGAAGGGGAGAGGTGATGTGGAGAGGGAAAGAGGAGAGAGGGAGTGGAGAGGAGAAGGGGGGAAGGTTTGCGCATGCGCAGTAAGGGTGGTCAGGCCGCACACCACCACCACCACCACCGGATTGAACTCCGCCATAAGATGCTTCACATCTAAAAGTGGTGGTCACCAATATCGATGTCAACATGTTAGACTTGCCCATACATTTTGAAGAACTGACCGCATAAGTAAATGTATGCGAAAAAATTACATGAAAAAAAAAAACATGGTCCCTTATTCATTCGCCTGAGATGACTCGAAAACGAAAGCCTTTTTCGTCAGTCGATGCATTGATCCTCCCGCGCCCCTCTCCGAAAGCTTTCTGCACGTAACGTGGTTTCGGACTGCCCACAGGATCGAAGGCATTGCAAGCTTTCTGCACCTCACCTGCTTTTACATTGCCTTCGTGATCGGCCCCCGATCATGGAGGCAATGCAAAGTGACCATGTCGTGTGATGGCTTCATCATATGACGTCACGTTGAATGACGTCATAGTGACGTCACAAGTTCTGTCGACGTCATCGCGTGATGATTTTGTGCATCACTCGTGTTGGCTACGCGGGACGCCGACGGTCAATTTTCGTGTTTGATGAGGCATCTAAGGCTTTAGCCTTAAAAAAAGACAAACCAAAGAAAATGAAACGATAACAGTGCAACATCGTGTATGCCTCACTTCACGTTACGAGCGATCGCCTGAAAACAACGTGACCCTCAGTTCAGAGCAGCTGATTGCACGCGTCTGCGGGACAAAAGAGGCTTGCTTTACCCGCCTGGTCATCTCTTTATATTTATTCAAGAGATGAGCAGACTCGCTATTTAAGTACTCCGGAGCTTCAGCACGAAATTCTGGTGGACACTATATTGAGGTAATCAGGAAAAAGCGGGAAATTGCGGTCTGGTGCCCTGTTGGCGCGCACTCAACTGCCGCGGAAACAGTTGTATTTTATGTAACTACTCGCCCACATCTTTTTGAAGCAATGCATGCATCTCGCGCGAACGTTTCATACTGACGTTCAGCGATCCAATGCAACAAGCGAATATATATATATATATATATATATATATATATTATCGCATGTTGCATTTTTTGAGGCTAGGTACAAAAGGGATCTGTGCATTTGAAGAATTTTCTGAAGTGATTGAGATATTACACTTCTATTTGTCAATTTCTTACCGTATTTTCGTTTCGGCAGCTTGTACAGCAAGAATGGGGGCATTTAACTTTCTTTCATGATATCTGTATATTTGTAAAGGATTTTATATATTACGCCTTTTATGCAAAAACGTGGTGGAATAAGGTTAGTTTACCTGGCATTGCCTTTCTTTCAAATGTTTGCGCACGGTGAGCCTTGTTGTACGCTACCTCAGAAGCAAAGATAAGCCATAAGCATTGCGGTCGTATGGCCGTCTCTACTCCTTTTTTTTTTTTCCCTTGCGTCTTCCCGGTGTGCTCCGTCCATAATAAAGAGCTAGTGGAGGCTAATGAATTGTCGAATAAAGCGGTGTGCATATAGTTAGCAAACCAGTGGCGACCATGAGTAAAAAGCTCGTAGTGCGAAGCGGTCACTGCGCGCAAGTATTTCAGCTGTCTGCGCGTGCAATTTACTTTTTTCATTACTCTTAATTCGTGCATGCGTGATGCTATTGCCCGATTACTCGTGCGAATAAGGTTTTTTTTTTATTTGCTTGTGCGTGTCCGTTTTGCGCGTTTTTACGCACGCACCAACGTTCTTGAACTCTGTGACCGGAACTAGGCCACGCTGATGCCGCTTGACACATGATTTTTTTGCATTCTGTTGTTTCCCCAGCACTTACACAACGCTTAAGGAAGGATAAGCTCCATTCCGCACCGCACTATAAAAGTTAAGTAGACCTCAAGTGCCCTGTGTGGAAACGCGGCGCAAAAAACTACAGCGCGTAGCAGACGCCCCCCGCTTTCCGCGCGCTTCCCGAGCGCGAAAGCCCACGGGTCCGGCGCAGCAGCGGCGCGGCGCGGGAGTTCACGGCAAAAGGCCCACGCTGGAGCCGGCGCTTTGGACACTCCCCCTATTCTAGGTCACTCTACCCATGGCAACGCCAAAGAGGTTCTTTTTTCCATGAATCAAACAGAAACGAACAAGGAGCATTTTATTACGTCTCTTGATGCATGGAAACTTCTTTTTTTATTGTAGCTAGTTTGATTACGAGTGAGTAATTGTAGTCGGACACTCTCACGTCATCGCTATCATTTCCAAAATGTCCCGCTCGTGGCGCTCATCGTGTGATACATTTAGCTTAATTTATCGGTAAGTAGGGCACTGCTGCTGATAATATTGCCGTTTTAGACGTTGTCATACATTGAGCTTTCACTCTGACATAAATTGTTATTTGCCTTTAGTGTCCCTTTAAACGCAAAGACTGACCATCGGAGTCGGTGGCGTCCGGCGGCGTCAACACGACTGAGGCAAAAATCATAATCAGGCAATGATGTCGCAGATCGTCAAAATTTGTGACGGTCACGTGATGAGTTACAGAAGACATCGTCGCTCGGTCAAATGGGAGCCGATCACGGAGGCAGTGCGCAACCAGGTTAGTTGCAGAACGCTATCAGAGGAGGGCGAGGGAATAAAACATTGACGTAGAAGAAAAAAAGAGGATAGTTTCGCCTTCAGAACTCCTTGCTTGCTGTATTTTTGCGAGTGACAGTTTTGCTGTGAACCTGAAAAATGTCCCTCGGAAAACTAGTGTAAGGTAAACAACGGTTCATGACGTTAGCCACCGCATGCAACAGCATAGACACAGAGATAACGATAATAATATCTGGGGTTTGACGTCCCAAAACCACGATATCACTATGAGAGACGCCGTAGTGGAGGGCTCCGGAAATTTCGACCACCTGGGTTCAATAACGTGCACCTAAATCTAAGTGCACGGGCCTCAAACATTTTCGCCTCCAGCGAAAGTGCAGCCGCCGCGGCCGGGATTCGATCCCGCGACCTTTGGGTAGAGGTGTGCGCCGCCGCGCCGCGCCGCGCCGCCGCCGAAGTCCCAAGAGAGATCACGCCGCCGCCGCGCAATAATTGCGGCGCGCCGCCGTTAGTGCTGTCTTTTATTTCAAAGGGGGATCTGGAAATAAAATACAGCACTTCGACGGAGGAGCTGTTCTCGATGTGTCCATGTAATGAACTGTCCATTTCAGCGGCCGCTGAATAGCGGGTGCTCGGCGAGAAGCGCGCCCCTGTTTCCGGTTCTTGTTCTGCAGTGCCATCATGACATCAGGAAGCTTTCAAGCACTCTCGACACAAATGACAGGGACGGAATGCGCTTCAGTGCAATGAACGCCGTCCTCCGAGATCCGATTTTCGGTGCACATGTCTTTTGATAGTGTAAGCCATAGATTTAGGTTCAATGCGGCCGCTCGTCTAACGCAGCTATAAGGTCGGAGCGGATTCCCTGCATCGTTCTCAAACATTTCGGACACATTCATATGCAAATTCTTATTTGCAAAGTTCCTGTTTCTGTGCATTTCTTCCACTTTCTTCTTACGCTAGGAATGTGCTGGCGGGTTCGGTGCGGCGACGTGGTCGAGAGCGAGGTGACATCACGGCTCACCGCTCTTTCGAATCACTGAATGCGCTCTGCCGAAATGGACTGTGGACATCTCCTTTGGATGAACGCATCGATAATAGCTCCCCAGAAGTTGCAGTATCTTTTTCTTCTCCAGAAATTTCACGAGTATTGCCTGACCTTAACGCTGCCGCGTGCTCCAGCGATAAAGGGGACGACCCAACTCGCTGGTTAGCATATTCTTGGAGTCTTGGACCTAGTGCACTGTGCATAAATAAATAAAATAGATAAGTAATATATATATCTCGGTGCGTTAGTACACTTTTTGCTTTCGTTCTTACTCGAGTGAATCGATAAATTAAGACTGAAGTAAAGGGAATGGCAAACTTAGAATATAGCTGAGCTAGTTGGTAGGTATTCATGTTAAGAAGACATGACGTGGAAACACAGACATAAGAGAAAAGTCGAGAGAGTGAACAGCTATCTCTTACGTAGACCAATATTCGCACTTGCTGGATAGGTATGGCCTCTTACGTGGGAATGCGCAGATCAGTATTTGTGTCCACCTTCGGTTCCGCCGCTGTGTGATTTTTCAGTTGTTAGCGGCGTTTCTGGTGTCTTGACTACTCTCCTGTGTCCGTGTTTGCACGCCTTGTTTTTATAAAGGGACCCTAACAGCCTCTGAAAATACAACAAAAAACAAAAGCTATGAGCGCGTTATTCTCTCTTGGCGTTTCTTGTCTTTTGGTGTGCTTCGTGATGCCAGAACAGTGATTTGCATGACATCATCAAAGAACATACTCTCGACTGGTCCATATACGAGAAATAACAGTTGTGAGTTGTCTCCCAAACTGCTTTGCTATGCAGCCGCCCGCCCGCTCTTGCTTCTCTCACACGACTATCGTGCGCGATTAACTGATTTCGCTCCATTCTGTGCGCTTGCGACCACGCATGCAGAGATAACAGACTGTAGCCGACAAGCGCGAAATCATGATAGGTTCAACGCTTAGTGCTGACATTGTACGCGTGCTTTATGAAGAAATAAGCGGCGAGGAGATGTCCCCTGTAAGAAGGGTATTGAAGGCTGTAAGAAGGGCAATACGGCCGCTCCCGGGAGCGGCCGTATTGCCATACCCCAGCGTTTTGTAGAGTTAAGTGAGATCGGAGGAAAAAGTTAGCTGCTAGACCTCGTTCATGTAACATTACGGCGTGTGCTTATCACTTTCACTGCTTAGCCGTCCCCCCGCGCCGCGCCGCCGCTGGTCTGATGAACCCCGCGCCGTTCACGCGCCGCTGCCGGTGATGCAAACACCGGCGCGCCGCCGCCGGTGATTTTGGGACCGACGCACATGTCTACCTTCGGGTCAGCAGTCGAGCGCCATAAGCACTAGACCATCGTGGCGGGGCAGCGCACATACAGAGAGGTTTACCATATATAAACCCTCGAGGTGCTCAAACACGGCCTGAATAAGCCCTGAAAGAGTTGGCAATGTCTAGGTGAGCACGATAGCACAAGAATACCCGAGACAAACTACAGCGGGGTATAAGAAGCACGAGAATCACACTCCTGTATCTAAAGCAGCGAAGTGCAAATAGACTCTCATTTATGATATCGACGTTGCTTCAGCAGCAAGCGCAATGGAGTGGGACTCAAGATGAGTGATTTCTTTATCGCAAAAACATTACCAGTGATAACGTTATTTTAGATATTGAGGTAAATAAATTAGTACAACACTTGTATGGGATTACAAGTTAAGTGCCGTGATTCTTACAGTTCTCGCTTCATGTGCTGAAGAATAACTTTCGCCTTGAAGGGGTCGTGACCACCCCTCAGCCTTGATGGAAAAACGCAACCTGCGGAAAGCATGCACTGCTGTGAACGGCACAGCTCATACTTGGCGTAGTGCGCAGCAGCGAGAGTTTAAAAGTGGAGCGCGAAGTTGCCATTTCCTCAGGCGCCCTCTTTTGATAGAGGCCTGTGCTTACTTCCTTCGGAGCTGCCGGTACTTGCTGTTTGGCGTCGCAGAACAGAAATCATGCTATTGGCCGTAGGCGACATAATTCCAGAGCGGCATTTGGATCAGATGTACTTGGAGCCGGGTGCCGCCAGCTGCCGACGCAGAGCTCAATTGTATTTTAACATTGCAGATTATTGACACCAACGCACACAGAAATCAGAACAGCAGAGAGCGATCACTTTCTTAACTAGCTAGCAAGGTGATGATGTGCGCTGACTCAGCTTGTTTCCCCGTATCATCTCTCCCTTGTAGCTTCGTCGCGTTCGTCGAGACAACAAAAAAGAAGTGCTTAAAGGTGTCGTGAACCAGCCTTCGTGCTTGGCGAAAAAACATATCCTGCGGAAAGCAGACACAGAAATAAACAATTCACCCCCGCAGGGGCGTCTGCTTGAGCAGGCGTTTGGTGTGTAGCGACACCACGGACCCGAGCTAAGGGGGGGTTTCGACCCCCTCCCACGCCTCGCCGTGCGTGGCTTAGCCGTGTCCGGGGAAAAGGGGATCCTGGGGGTTGAGCCGACGCCGGGTGATTGGACCTTTAAGGCCCCCCGGCAGAGGCAACACACCCCTTTGGCCCCGGCTTCACGTAGACGGCACCCCTGGGCTGACCCACCCAGGGGAAATCGGCAGTCGCCTTTTCCTATCTCTCTCCCCCTAATCTTCGTCTTTATCTCTCACTTTTTATCTGTCCTGTCATCTTCTCTCTTCCGTTTACTTCCAAATTTCTTGGCGGCGAGGGTTAACCTGGTGTAGCTATCCAACCTAGGGTAATTATAACAGGTTATGGCGGCGATGTATGGCTGGCGTCTCCAAGTGTTTGCTTTCAACCTTGTAGCGTCCCCTTGTTGGGCTCGGTGGTGGGTGGCCACCATCGCCGCCGAATTTTACAGTATTTTTATGGCAAAAGCTTTCCCCCCCTTCCTGATCGCTCCCTGAAAAGGGGGCGCACCGAAGACACTTTCCTGCTTAACACACCAAAGCCGACATTCCCAAAGTACCATGTTATCCACAGCCAGAACGAAAAGAAGACAGTCCGAGCGATTTCACCCTTCCTCGTGTCGAAAACTCTCACAGAAGCAATAGGCCCAGGTTATAAAGTGACAAAGATGGGAAGTGGCGATCTTCTTCTGGAGGTTCGTGACAAAGCTCAGTATGAGAAGCTGTCTAAACTTGTAGCGTTTGGGGAAACCCCTGTTTCGGTGGGCCCACACAGGTCAATGAACACTGTCCGTGGCGTAATTTCCGATGATGATCTTACTGAACTCTCTGAAAGTGAACTGCTCGAAGGTTGGCAGGACCAGAACGTGGTCAAAGTCCAACGAATAATAATAAGGCGCAACAACAAACAGACCCCTACAAAACACGTAATAATTACCTTCGGAACCAGTGACCTACCAGAATCAATCGAAACCGGCTATTGTAAGCTCCGTGTAAGACCATACATCCCCAACCCTCGTCGATGTTTCAAGTGTCAACGTTTCGGTCATGGATCGCAGAGTTGCAGAGGGCGTGCCACTTGCGCAAAGTGTGCATCCATTCAACACATATCCGACGACTGCACCTCAGAAACAACTCATTGTTCGAACTGTGGAGGAGATCACGCTGCCTACTCACGATCATGCCCCACATGGAAAAAAGAGAAACAAATAGTAGAACTTAAGGTCAAATTCAATCTGTCATTCCAAGAAGCACGTCAACGTTTCGCACTACACAACCCATCCTATCCCTCCTTCGCAGATGTGACGCGCCGGGGCGCCGCGCCACATGTTTCTGCACCCGCGAATGTCACACAGAGTGTGGCCGCGGTCGTGCCACCAGCGCCCCCGGCTGGAGCAGCCTGTACTGCTCCGCCACCTGACAAACAGGGTCGGCAGACCCCCGTGTCTGCTGAACCTCGGACCACTGCAAGCGCAGCTAGGTCCGAAAGTTCTGTGACCGTGCCTGCCGAGCAGGCACCATCCGCCACCTCACAAGAGGTGATGGATACAAGTCCCACTCCTCCGGCGCCTGAGACGCCGAAGGAGAGGCGCAGCTCCTTGGAGCGCACTAAAAAAGAAAGACTGCGCATTACAGGGCCCCCTAAGGACCCTGTAATCTAAGGCAACACTTTTTTGTACACACAGCACTGTACAACCTAAAAATGACACAAATATTACAGTGGAACGTCAGAGGACTGCTGAAAAACCTCGACGACATTCAAGAACTTTTACACAAACATACACCAAAAGTGCTGTGTGTACAAGAGACACACTTGAAACCGAAACACACAAACTTTCTACGCCATTACGTTACGTTTCGAAAGGATCGGGGCGATGCAGTCGCATCATCCGGTGGTGTTGCCATTGTTGTGAATTCAGGAACTGCTTGTACACATTTACCACTTCAGACGTCTCTTGAGGCAGTAGCCGTCCGAGCCGTTATCCTGAACAAAGTGGTCACAATTTGCTCTATTTATATACCTCCTCAGCACCAACTTAGTAAACGAGAATTCCAGGCATTAATCGATGAACTTCCAGAACCGTATCTTCTCCTTGGAGATTTTAACGCACATAGCAGTCTGTGGGGTGACTCGCGCTGCGATGCGCGTGGTCGTCTGATTGAACAGTTTCTTTTCTCCTCGGGTGCATGTCTTCTCAATAGGAAAGAGGCAACATATTATAGCCTCGCTAACAATACCTATTCGTCAATCGACCTAAGCATTGTATCTCCATCGCTCCTTCCCCTACTCCACTGGAAAGTCATCAATAATCCTTTTGGAAGTGACCACTATCCTGTAGTTCTGAGCTCAGCAGTACAAAATGAATGCCCTCCACAAGTTCCCAAATGGCTGATAGAAAAAGCCGATTGGGACCAGTTTTACAAGGCTGCTAGCTTAAGTTGGACTGACATATGCGGTTCTAGCTTAGATGCAACTGTACAATACTTTACTGCTTTTCTTATTGAAGCTGCAGCTAAGTGCATTCCGCAAACATCTGGACTGGGCGGAAAACGACGAGTCCCCTGGTGGAACAGTGAGTGCCGCAATGCTCGCAAACAACAAAACAAAGCATGGAGACAGCTTCGAGACTCACCGACCGCTGAAAATCTTGTCAATTTTAAAAACATCAAGTCCCAAGCCAGGAGAACGCGTCGACAGGCCAGGAGGGAGAGCTGGCAGAGGTTTTTGTCTGGAATCAACTCATATACACATGAGGCAAGAGTCTGGAGCATGGTCGGTAGGGTAGTGGGACGAGAACCACACCCTCTTCCTCTAGTAAATATACAAGGCAACGGTTTGGAAGACCAAGCGAACTCCCTCGGTGCACACTTCGAACAGGTCTCCAGCTCATCCCATTACAGTCCAGCGTTCCAACGATACAAAGCAAGAATAGAAAGACAGAAAATAGAACGCAAATCCACAAACAATGAGGCATACAATGAACCTTTCGTCTTAGCTGAGTTACAAGCATCGTTAAACTGCTGTAACAGAACCGCCCCAGGCTCCGACCGTATATTATACGAAATGCTCAAACGTCTGCCTCCCGAAACCCAAAAAGCTCTCCTCTCTTTGTATAATGCCGTTTGGTTTTCCGGTGAGATCCCTTCCACCTGGAAAGAAGCAGTCATTATTCCGATTCTTAAACAGGGCAAGGACCCATCTTCAGCATCAAGCTACAGGCCCATAGCATTGACAAGTTGCCTTTGCAAGGTTTTTGAAAAAATGGTAAACAGACGACTGATGCATTTCCTTGAAACAAATAGCCTGCTTGACCCATGCCAGTGCGGGTTTCGAGAGGGTAAGTCCACTACTGACCACCTTGTCCGTATCGAGGCGCAAATTCGTGATGCTTTCATTCATAAACAATTCTTTCTGTCGGTGTTCCTCGATATGGAGAAGGCCTATGACACTACGTGGCGCTTTGGCATACTCCGAGACCTGTCACACCTAGGTGTGCGGGGCAGAATGTTGGCAATAATCGAAAGCTACCTCTCTAATCGGACATTCCGTGTTCGAGTGGGCACTGTGTTGTCCCGTACATTTGTTCAAGAAACAGGAGTGCCGCAAGGAGGGGTATTGAGTTGTACACTTTTTATAGTAAAAATGAACTCCTTGCGCCTCGTTATCCCACAAAATATGTTTTACTGTACATATGTTGACGACGTGCAGGTCGGTTTTAAGTCCTGTAACCTCTCAGTGTGTGAACGTCAGGTTCAACTAGGTTTGAACAAGGTCTCTCAATGGGCAGATGAGAATGGTTTTAAACTCAACGCGCAAAAGAGCACTTGCGTCTTGTTTTGCCGAAAGAGGGGCCTCCATCCTGACCCCGACATTGACCTGCATGGTCAACGCCTTTCTGTGAAAACCGAGCACAAGTTTCTTGGACTAATATTAGACACAAAACTGACCTTCATACCATATATCAAGTATCTAAAGAACAGGTGCTTAAAAACCATGAATATTTTGAAAGTGTTGTCACGCACTACGTGGGGTAGTGACAGGAAATGTCTGATGAATTTATATAAAAGCCTAGTACGCACGCGCCTAGATTACGGTGCTATAATCTATCAGTCTGCGACACCATCAGCTATAAAGATTCTCGACCCTGTCCACCATCTAGGCATTCGCCTCTCTACGGGTGCTTTTCGAACTAGCCCCGTAGAGAGTCTGTACGTAGAATCAAATGAATGGTCGCTCCATCTGCAGAGATGTTACCTGTCTTTTACATACTATCTCAAGGCTAACGCTGACGAGGAACATCCCGCTCACACCATAATTAATGATTGTCCAATGCTGCCTTGTTCAACAACCGTCCTTCACTGAGACAGCCCTACTCCCTCCGTTTGAGGAGCCTCGCTGAGGAAACTGGCGTGCCACTTCTAGAGCACCGGTTGATGGCTCCCGCAGCATATCCACCGCCGTGCCAGTGGCAGATCATTGACTGCGACGTATCCTTCGTGGAGGTTACTAAACACGCACCTACTGCACACATTCGCACACACTTCCTCGAACTTCAACACAAATATACTTGCCCGGAATTCTTTACAGATGCGTCAAAGTCTCGTACTGGTGTGTCCTATGCAGCTGTTGGCCCATCCTTTTCAAAATCCGGTATTCTGCACCCGCAAACAAGCATCTTCACTGCAGAAGCCCATGCGATATCTGTGGCTATCAAGCATATCAAGGAATTACAACTGCAGCGTGCGGTTGTATACACAGATTCGCTGAGCGTCGTAACAGCTTTGAAAACGCTGAAAAAACGTAAAAATCCTGTCCTGATATCACTTTACTCTCTTTTATGCACGATCTACGCCCTTAAACGACAGGTTGTTGTGTGCTGGGTGCCAGGGCACCGCGAGATCGCTGGAAACGTAGTGGCGGACCAGCTGGCTGGGTGTGCGCACAACCACGCACCCGCCAATACATCCCTGGCCGTCCCTGCAGTTGACATGAAACCCTTCCTACGACGGCAGCTCAGGGCGTGCTGGCAGCTCCTGTGGGATAGGCAAACGGATAACAAATTGCATGTTATCAAACCGAGACTTGAAAATTGGCCAACAGTATCCAGATCCCGCTACACACAAGTCACACTTACAAGGCTACAAATAGGACACACTCACTCAACACATTCACACCTTTTGTCTGGTGGCGATCCGCCATTGTGTGAGAGATGTGGAGAACCACTTACGGTTCTCCACATCCTCGTACAGTGCGATGAGTTAGATGCTCTGAGAAAAAAGCACTTTTTACTACCCTACCGACAGCAGCTCCCACTACACCCTGGGATGCTCATCGGTAGGGATCCGATTTTTAAACCTCAATCACTGTTTAGGTTTTTAAATGATGTACATAGTTTTCACTGCATATTTCGAGCTGATCCGTAGCACGACCTCTGTACCGAGGTCGCGGCTGCGGTGACTACATCCCCGCCATGGTTTTATGATCATGACCTTTCGCCATCCACTTTCACTGGACATACTTCACGTCACTGTCATGATTTTAAATACTTCTATGTTTTTACCCGCGTTAGCGCGAGGAATTTTAAGGCCCCTATACAGCCACGCACCATGTCATTGTTCACATCTCTAGTCTACTGAAATGGCGCTCTTTGGCCATCAAGTGGCCCTTGCGCCATAAAATACCACACATCATCATCATCAATAAACAATTCAGCCAAAGCTTCCAGTCGTGCGCGCCAAGGAGAGTATACAAGCGGAGCGTATAGTTGCTGTCACAAATTAGCGGGTTATAAAGCGCGCGCGAGGCCGCTTTCAAATAGAGTCACTGGAAAATCAGAGTACCGCAAAGGTAGGCTGCACGCGGGCAACATTGGGTGGCGGCGGCCATGTACCTTCCAGACCGTCCGGCGCGTTGCTAACTTGTGTTGAGAAGTGACCGATCTTTTAGCATCAGTGCCGTGTTACGCTCGGCAGAACGGCATTATGTGTGTGTGTGTTTCTTCAAGAGGATATTAGAAGTGATTTCGAGTCATCGACAGGCATGAACCGACTGCGTGGTTAGCGGTGTAACTAATGAAACGTACGGCGAATGTTGCCATGTGCTCGCTAACTCTCTTCATGGCTTCATCGGTCTCTTTTCGTGTCACGCCCGGGCGTGTTAGCTAGGTCAGGATCTCCAAACATAGTTGCATTAGCGCAGTGACATCGTGCGAGATGCCATTTACTTCGACATTTGGTGAATCTTGACTGTTTGCGCTAGCTTTGCAGTCGGTGTTCAGGTTCATTGCACTCGAGAACGTTATTGAACAACATCGAGAACATTCAACATTGCGTCCTTCGATTGATCGACTGACGACTGATTCGACTGACGCATAGCTTGCTTACGCACCGTGCTCGCTGTTCAACTGGTTGATATGTGTAGTAGAAGTTGTGTGTGTACAGTAATTGGAAGTGGTGTGCAACGTATTTGTCTTGATTCGGAACGCCAGCAGCCGAACGCACGGGCGAATCGGCGTGTGGTAGGTAAGGTGCATCTTATCTTACGATACGTAGAAAATAGGCCATCAAAAATTATTGACATCACTACTTAATCGTTTCATTTCCAATTTCTTGTCTCCTTAATATTCCCAACGTTGCAATTAATTTGCAAATATTTTGCTGTGTTCCGACAAACAGTTCTTTTTTTGCCGTTGCCAGCGCGTAAACAGCTGGGGTTCGGTTTCTGCACTGCTGCACTTTTTTTTTTCATAATGCACTCTTATTAAAGCTTCCTCGACACGGTGCTTTATGTTCTTTTGATCAGAAATAGCACATCCCGGAATTTTTAAAGCGCATGCTGCTGCAACACAGTATGTATATAGACCTAGGGCTCGCATAAAATCTACTCCCTCAATGCGTGGGATCTGCTTTTTTTTGCTGCGACCATTTCTCACCAACTATACAGTATTTTAAGGGTACGCTCGGTGCAATGCAGCATTAGCAGCATTTTTTTGCAACAAATGTAAAAATAAGCTTGATAACATTGCCTTATATCAAGTTTATCAACAGAGTTCCACGCTTCTGTTTTGTGCAATGCCAGAGATCATGCCACAATTGCCTTCAAGGTATACCAGTAAACAATTATTATTTTAATAAATATTTGATTTCACTCTCGTGCGTGACACGCTTATAAGTCGGATAGCATGCGTAATCTGTTCAACAGATCGAGATATAAACAGCCGAGCAAATAGAGAGGTATGTAGTTTTCAATATCGCTGACCATAGCGAACCGAAAAGGTGAATTATCCTGTCCCATAAGATCTTTTCCAGCAAAGTTAGAGTAGTTCACTGCAGGAAGGAGTGTTATTCGAGGGGGGCGAATTCGTTAAGGCCAACTATGCAGCCATGTAGAACGGCGCTCTTTGACATTATTTTTTCCCACACGGCAAACGAGATTCCCAGAGTAGCTCACCAGTAACGTTCGATTGATGGTGAGCTACTCTCTTCTGGCATCTGCATGCAGTGGCGTAGCCAGGGGGTGGCACACCAGGCCCGTGCCACCCCCCCCCCCCCGAAAAAAAGAATGTCTGCTTACGCCCATGTCTGCATGACGCGTTTTAAAAAGCGACGAAGTACTTCTGGGGACCGTGGTACTGCTAAATGTCCGGCCACGCTCTGCATTGAACGCGCCTGCACCCAAAGCGCTTGGAAGGGATCTGATGGCGAGAGGTCACATGATGCGAGTAAGCCAATCGCGTCGGCGGCGGCGCGCGGAAAACAGATGCGATACTCTGAAAATTTTCCAGTGACACTACTTTCAAACTGCTACGAGACAGAACGGCGCGAACCGCTCGCCAAGAAGCGCGAAAAGACGAAAAAACAAGCATCAAAAGACGCCGGCGCGCCGCATCCTCCTCACCCAATCGAGCCAGGCGCAGACGACGCGATCAAATGCCCGGCAAATCCTGGATGTTTCTATAAGGAAGGGGGGACGCATCCGCGAGCGATGCCGCCGCGATTCGAACCTACGAGAAAGCAGAGAAAGCTCTCGCCCTTTCCCCAGGCTTAGCTGTACTGCACGCAGAAGAAACATCCCGACGCTTCTAGAAACCGGGGAAGAAGGGATAAAAGCGTGCAAACGACGAGAGTCGAGTAGGGCAGTCGAGACAGGAGTGAGTCAGTCGGCCCGATGATGGTGAAGTTATGCGAAGTGTGGCTCCGTTAGCCAAAGAAGACGTGTTTATGATGGTGTGTGGTCAGTCGCTCGTCGATCTGGAAGAATCCGATGACGACACCGTGTGAGCCGTGACAAGTCACGACGACGGTTGAGCTACGACGATCAACGCTGGAGCTGGCGTGAGTGTTTCCTTGAAGAGAAGCATTCGATTACCGTCCAAGTATTGTGGACTGGATACGCCATTATCTATTCAGGACTGTAACTGTCGTTGAATAGTTGTAATGCATGCGATTGCATTCGTAGCGTGTGATCTGTTTGTTTAGCTCCCGTTGTGTAAACACCATCTGAATTATATTGTGAAGTTGTAACTGGTACCAGCCGAGTGTGCATGTGTTTGTATTATTTGTATTGCCTTAACTGAGAATATATTTCGTTTTCGTTTGTGTTATCGACTCTCGGCTCTGACTCGGTCTTTGGACCACAACCGGCGTTCGCTGGCGCACCAAAGGACCAACCCTAAATTGTCCGCGCTTTCGTAGTGCGTTTTCGGAGGGCCTTGACGCCAGCCCTTAGAATCCGCCCGGCGATTGCCGTCCCCATTAACGGGACAAGTGACAGTTGCTATTATCTCACGTGCCCTCTTTTAATGTAGAGGCGTATGCTCACTCTTTTGGGAGCTGCCGGCGCCTGCTCTTTGGCGTCGAAGAGCAAACAGCACGCTATTGACTAGCAGCTGACGAAATTCAAAAGCGGCGTTGGGATCAGATGCGCTTCTTGCCATGGGGTGCCGCCGCGTGCCGATGCCGAACTCCATAGTCTGCTAACATTACGCAGTACGCACACGAATCACAACGGACAATCCCACGTTTGCAATCGGGAGAGAGTGATCGCGTTTAATTACGAGCGGTCAAGGTCACGACGCCCACTGTAGTAACTGCTTTCTCCCGCTGCAGTCCCTCCCTCTGTGGCTTCTAGGGCGTTCGTCAGGGTGCGAGAAGAGTGGTAGCGCTTGATGCGAGAGACACATCCCTCTAACTCCACTCGTTCTTCCAGATTAGTGAAATTTTTCCGACAACGAATTCGTGAAGCTGATACTGGGGTCTTCAAAACTGGTTCTTCAAAACTTATTACTTCAAAACTGGTTCGGGACCCCTTTAATGTATACAATAATAGTATAATACATAAATAAATTGTCTAAAACTTTCGCCGTAAGACACTTCAATATGAGGCGGGATGGATTACATGTGTTCGGTCGTGTTTTTGTTTCGTTCTGCCTGACGTCAGATTTCCGTCACTGGCAACGCAAGCGCGAATGTGAAGCTATGACATGTTCCGTCCAGTACACCAGATATCTCGCTTTCTCTCTAGAGAACATATAAAGTCGCCTGTTCTGACGCCATTTATGTAATCGCTTCACGCGACTAAATACGCAGGCGTTAGTCACTGAGGCTTGTTCGGCGAAACGCGCCGACATAAAGCGGAGATTGAGGGTTCCGCCTATGACTCCAATCGTTTCGTTCACCCATTCCGTATATCGTGCCGTAGCTCGCAACGATCGCGGAAGCTTGCAGCGAGACTTTAAAGGAGTGCCATCCTGAGCAAAGCATATCCCGAAGTAACGTCACAACGCGCAACGACGGCTCTTCCGCTTTTTATACACCACACAGGATACTGGCTTTACGCCAATAATTCCATTCCTGCCAGCAGGTATGACTAACTACGCCAAGGAGATCGACAGTCAGCTATTTGCTATTTCATTTGGAAGGCGGCGCTGTCCGGCTATTCGGTGAGAGTGTGTACCTTTTCTTTCGAGACAAACGAGCTGTTTTGTGCATGCACGTCATTTTAACGTCGAGAGTTTGCACGGTTTTCTGACGTCACTTGGTAGACAGGCGATTTTAGGCGAAACAAAATATCCCATAGCGATAGATGTGAATAACTGGTGGCGAGGAAGATGCTGTGGAAAATAATTGTGCTCTTGGGTACTCGGTAACCGCAAAAAATTACACCATCTCCCGCTAAAGGGGACCATGAGGCGATGCGAAGAAGGAGCACTTGCACGATCGCTTTCCGTTGGCGTTCGTTGGGCATGCTACCGACCTCGCGTCGTGGAACGCGAAGAGGGACGCTACGCGCGTCGTATCTTCCATCTACTGGCCGTTAATTCTCACAGGGCGAGCGGGGAACGCGGTCGAGAGGCGGGCGAGAGGGGGGCAGCGTGGGAGAGGAGAGAGAAGCGGAGGGGACGCGCATGCGCTCGAGCTCATCGCGGCGTTGCGCAGGAGAGAATTTAGGCATGGCTAGCCCGCGTTTCAGAGGAAGAGTGGAAAGGGGGAGGGAAAGTGGAGAGGGGAGGGGAGAGGAGGTGTGTGGAGAGGGTATGCGCATGCGCAGTAAGGGTGGTCACGCCGCACACCACCACCACCGGATTGAGCTCCGCCTTAAGATACTTCGCATCTAATATATAGCCAGTATGCGATGGCACGTCTTCGTGGCTTTTGTTCAATCACGTGACCGACAAGCGATCACGTCCAATCACGGAGATAGTGAGGGATAGGGAATACGAAACAGTTCTACGTTATTCTGTCCATTCCTTAGTTTGCTTACCATCAAAACGGGTTGTTTTCACAGTCCTAGTGTTGCCTTACCCCTAAAAGTTTCATGTCGCAAGCGTAGCCTCGCTTACATAAGTACAACAAGCTGCGGCGGCTCTGTGGAAAGAATCGCGTCCGTAGCGTCGTGTAGAGGCAAAACAAGTGAGCAAAAAGTAGGTGGCTTTTCTGATAGCAAAACAATGAACGCCAGCGGGAGGATGGAAAGAAAGGTTAGTTTCATAAAAACGCCATTTCTCTTGGTAGGATCCAATAAAGTTCGTTGTCTGTCTGTCTGTCTCTTGGTAGGATTTCTCCTAGTCGCATTGCCAGCGCCGGCTTATCATTCAGCTTTTGTTGCGGCGCCAGGTATAGGGACCCTACCTCGAAAACCTCCCGTCGACGTCGAAGTAGTCAGCACGAAGCCCATGTGCGATGAGATCCTCATGCACGACGCGCACGGTACGTTATGAAATAGGCAGTGGTGTTCAATGTGATGCATGCGTCTCTCGTCTAGACAGCCGGGATAGCGGTCAGCCCATTCCTCCGTGCTTCAGAGGTCGTAAGATGGCTCGTGGTCCTCTTATCATGCAGGTAACTCACGGAAGTGTCAACTGTTGAGCGAGCCGATGTGTTTGGCCGCTGCGTCTGAGTATATCTTCGTGCGCATCCCTGTATATCGCTGCGTCTAACTTCCCCGCCGGCGCTATATGGGAGATACGTTGAAATACTTCATGCATTTGCGTACTGTTGTAGTTTATTGTAACCGAATAACTTTTTCTCTGTAAACCTCGCCAGCGTTGTGAAAGTCAGTTTTTGTGCTCATTGAGTGAAGTATGTCCATGCTCGCCTGTGCGTGGAGACACCATGCTCAGTAATTAGTAGCACGCCGGATGCTTACTGCAATAAACATGCTCGATAAAGCGAGCAGCCTGTGTATGGCTATAAGCTGAAATGTCTTTGGCGGCGCTTCAGCTTTCGGGAAAAAGTGGGACCTTTATTACTAATCCACTGAATATAAAAGTAGACCGGCATAATCAGTCATCGTGCATTGCAAAAACGAATTTGTAGGTTAGCGTTTATAACTCTTTGACTTGCGCGTTGTTTTATTCAAGTTACAAGTATTTCTTTTCTTACGTACATTGCAGATCCAGAACTCAGTGAAAGTGAAGGGGACTATGATTACAGCGAAGTGTATGGTAAGTAAAACTTGCTGCACGTATTTCTTACCGAGAAAGATATGCTTAGTGATTTGTTATATATAGATATATCAGTGTGTATTATTTGTAAGTGGCACATATACAACATCGATTGAGGGGCATTTTAAGAAAGAATTCTGTATCTCTTCAACCTAAGTAATAACCCTCCATATTATAAATGATTAATACAGAATTTTCCCTTCACTTTTCATATAAAAGAAGCGTACGTTAATCATTTTGGTATTCGTATTTGTGCTAGCGTTGTACCGAATCATTGTTTATTGCAAGCTGCTATGTACATTTTTTTCTGCCGCACTGCGGTGTTGATAAAATGAATGCGACTGCCAGCTATACTTTCAATATGAGCGTACGCACCATAGATTGGCTTGTTAGCCATTACCTCACTAAATGTCCTAATGTGTGGCGGGCTTGCAGCTACGCGATTTGCTAATACTCTTACCGTATTACAATCGTTTATATTGGAATCGGGTTATGACATAGGGGCAGAAAATTGAGGTGTGGACTTTGGGGGAAAAACACAGAACGACAAACTTCGTGAATTCATTCATAGTAGGTTACAAATTCGGAAGACGACCTGAAACCTCAATTCACCCAGCTGAATATGGAAAAACAATGCACTTCTTTCTTTCTTCCTTTCTTTCTTTTTTTCTTTGGCTCTCACTTTCTTCTTTTCTTTCCTTCATTCTTGCCTTTCTTTCCTACTTTCTTTTGTGCTCCCTTTCTTTATTTCTACCTTTCGTTCTTTCTCTGTTCCTTTTTTCTTTTGTTCTTTCTTTCTTTCCTTTCATTCTACCTTTCTTTCTTTCCTTTTTTTCTTCCTACTTTCTCTCTTTCTTTCCTTTCTTTCGTTCGTTTATTCTTTTCTATTTTTCACTCTTTCTTTCTTCCGTTCTTTGCTTCTTTCTTTATTCCTTTCCTTCTATCTTCCTATATTTCTTTCTTCATTTTTTCTTTCTTTCTCTTCTTTGTTCCTTCCTTTCATTCTTTCTTTGTTTCGTTCTTCCGTTCTTTCTATTGCAAACTTTTAGACAGTTATAGGGGATTTCTGTTTTCTTTTCATGTGAGTTTTCATGCCACAACTGATAAATCGGCTAGGCGGACATTTATTCAGCAACAGAGGCATCGAAGCTAATGTGAACCTGGCAGTACTCGGTTCTGCAAGCATTCACATTTCTAAAGAAATAGGCAGAAGAGCACTAATTGGCATTCACAGTTTTTCCATGTATGACTTTCCAAGTATGCATCGATTCCAATTCACCCACCTCTCTACCTTATTGCAAATTCTCATTCGGACAAGACAGAGTCTACAGCTCTTCCACCAATTTTATTGAATAAGCCAAAGGCTCCAAGTAGAAAAATTTTGTAAGCACATTTTTGCCAAAATGAACGGAATAGAAGAATGAGCATTCGAAATTAAAGACGTGAAAACTCATATTTTGCAGCATACGGAATGCGCAAAATATATTAGGCCATTTGACATTCCATGACGTGAAGATAAAACTTTGATAAGTGTGTAGATTGTACGCGATTTTGGCATCGGTAACACAGTCTAAGAGCGCGGCTTCATGCTCAGTTTGTGAGAAATCCACACTGCCGAACGTGTCGCGTCGACCAAAATGTACTTATTTTGGACAGTAACATTGCATTATTCAGAACAAAACTTGCACGCTCCTATGTTTACTTCCTCACATTAAGAAAGGTGTCGGTATTTTTGCAGTCTTTCCAAGATTTCCGAGAAGGAAAAGCGCTTCTCGTTGTTGCCGCTGAGGTGAATGGCGCAGAATAACGGGGCACGCTCCTATGTTTACTTCCTCACATTAAGAAAGGTGTCGGTATTTTTGCAGTCTTTCCAAGGTTTCCGAGAAGGAAAAGCGCTTCTCGTTGTTGCCGCTGAGGTGAATGGCGCAGAATAACGGGGCCGGGACAAAACAGACTATTTACACGACAAATTTGCTGTATCGATTAAGCGCTGAACAATTTGGATAACAGCTCGAGCATGGTCGAACAAGGGGGAAGGCAGTGGTGCTCTAGGCTAACAACCGAGAGCATGAAACTGGTAATGTAAGAAAGGCCTAACAGTGTATGCAGGCTCAAAGCAAAGCACATTACCCTACTTTAACCACGTTGTCGAATGGAACCCGATCTAGAAACCGTACCGTAAATGTCAGCTTAGCTGAACACGAACTCGGACACGCAACCATGCAATGCGCCCCAACAAGAACAAACATAATATGGTTTATCAGTTGCGAACAAAGCTTTCCAATGTATAAGCTACATCAGTTGCTGCAGCCCTCATGGAAAAACTGATTCAAATGGGGACTGACGTCAGTGGTGCATTGCTGTCTTCGCGCACACGACCGAGTTCCTGAACTTCACGCGAGGCATGTCAATTAATGCAGCATACGTGCTATTGAGGAAACACGTCTCGATTTAGACCAAGCTGTTTATTATTCTAGCAATCCCATCTTATTTTTTTCTTATTCAAAACGGAGCTCGATATTGCGGCCTCTCAATCAAGGAGCACTTCACACCATATTCACGTAGTTCGTAGTGATCTTCTTTTAGGGGCGAAGCTCCTTAAGGCGGCACCCGTTCGTCCCTCGTAGTCGTAGTAGTAGTCGTAGTGCGTAACCATTCTTAAGCTTTGACCTCCAAGGTGGTGCCGGTGGGAGATTTTTCCTGTGCGTTGTTGAACAATAAAAAATTCGCAGCGTGCGCGTTAACTAAAAGCCGAATTCTTCTGTCTCTCATTCCCCATTAGCAGCCATTGGCATGTTCCAGTAGGAAACGTTAGTAGAAGTAGAAGTGTAAGTGTTAGCTAAAAGCCGAAATCTTCTGTCTCTCATTCCCATTAGCAGCCATTGTTTACCTCCAAGGTAGTGCCTGGTGAGATTTCTCCTGTGCGTCATTAAACAATAAAAATTTTGTTCAAAACGCCGTTGATTGATGAAATAAACCAACAAAAGACGCCAGATGTTTTGTAAAAGCAAAACGAAAGAACGCCAGATGTTTTTAAAGCAAAATGAAAAAACGCCAGCTGCTTAACGAAAGACGCCAGATGTTTTCTAAAGCAATGGATTTCTAAACAATGAAAATTCACAGCGTACATGTAAAATTAAAGTGAACTGCAAGTCGTCATAACTCATCGAACCTTTAGTATAAACGCGCCCGATCTCACGTCGGTGATGATGTACTGGGCAGAATTCACGGAAGATTCACGGTTTACCGATGAACCTCCGCAGCTTCGCCCACTCATCATCATTCACTCCGTGGATATGCTGTGATTTTTTACCCTTATGTTCGTTGTGATCGTGCACTACACCTATCTGTCCGTGCTTTCCAAGTTATACACGTAACAAATTATGTAAACGTTTTGCTGAACAAACTACAAAACATTTCCTTTTGATTTCTTGACAGGAATATCCGTGGTTCATTATACTCTAACACCCGTCCTTCGACACGGGTCGAAAATCTCGCTCTTCGCACATGCGTATAAATCTCTGGTACTTTAGTGTTCTCAGCACAAGTAGCACAAGAAGGAAAGCTCAGAGTTGACGCCTCACATGGCAACACAATAAAGCAGTCCCGTAGCCGTTCCTTAGAATGCAGTGCTCATAAGTGGCTGTGTGTATGAGTACGCCTAGTGTTAGTATGTGAACTAATTTTCAGCGGTATATATGAAAAATATCGACCGCTGCTTCAAGTCTGCGATCCGTTTGATTTCTTCCACCTTCTAAGAAAATTTCAGGATGTGGCGTGCGTTCTGGAATAACACACGTCTGGTCACGAAGGCGCATTAGAAAGTTAAGAAATATGAGCTCTAGTGATTATTTGAATGCAGCCACTTGAGCAGTGCTTGCTCTAAAGTTTCAGGTTAGCACGAATAACTTAGCTGCACTCAGAACTAGCCGCATTTATGTGCTTGGTGTGCCAAAGCTGTTCCTTAATTAGTTTAGTGTGGTGAGCTGATTACTGAACCGCTACACATCTATATTTGTCGGAACCATAACTTAACCGAGGTGAAGTGGAGCGTTTTTAAAACAAAAGAAACGGAACAAAAGACCTGTTTCTTTTGTTTCGAACCCTGTTTTAAACTACCATGTGCTACTATTTATTTGTTTTGTACAAGCCTCTCGTGGTTACTGTGATAGGCTAGTCATACTACAATGTGTATACATTCACAGGAAAGAGATATTATGCAATGATTACGCGATACTTAATAAAACGCAGATTTTTTTTTCCAGAACCAGTGACTTGCCACTTCGCAAACTCTACAGTTGGTCTGGTACGTAGTGTCCTATTGTGATTTTTTTTCTATTGTAGAGAAATAGAGCTTCCGTGCACTGTGGGAATCGACGTTGTGCGACGCAGTATGCGGGTAGCCAGCTGACGGCATCTTAATTTATTCATGGGCGCACCTTAATCACGCTGCCCGTGACCCCGAAACTCTCCACAGTTTCATTGTCTGACAGGCGTTTGCTGGCGTATCATTCCATGCGCTGTCACTCGTCGTCATTCGGAGACTGAGCTAATGTTATGTCTCGGCACAACTCGGCATCGAACACGCCGAGTTATGCAGTCTCAGGAGACGCCCGCAGAGACGAATAGTGTGCGGTTGGGTTTGACAAGAGGACCACAGTCGAATGTGGTTGCTGTAGTACGAATAACCTCGTCACAATTATTGGATTATGCATTCCAGATGCATTCGACAAGGTTAGTGGTACTAGCCTATTTAATGAATATCTCTTGCCATGTCTCATGTAACGACATCATGTTAATTAATACCATGTAATGTCATTCAAGTATTAGCAAGATGGATGTCAACACATGGCATTTAATTTATATTTAATAATAACTGTAGGGGTCTTGCGTCTCACAACCGTGACATGATTATGAAGGGACGCCGTAGTGGAGGCCTTCAAACATTTCGACCCCTGGGGCTCTGTAACGTGCACCTAACGAAGTACACGGGCCTGTAGCATTTCGCCTCCATCCAAATGCGGCCGCCGGGACCTGGATTAGCATGTAGTTTAATACATCTAAGACATCTATGTAATGATGTAACGTAGCATCGCACGTTGACGGGTCGTACAACATTTGTAGTGCGTGTATGACTTGCTCTTCGTATTGTGTCATGAATGCGTACTATCGAACTGATGAGACGTTATGTATGGTATTGAATGCATGGATATCATAACATGCAAACGTGCAATTCATATGACGAGATGCTGAAAATGGTATTTGAGGCATATTTTGACGCGGTTGTCGCTGAAGAAAGCACCAGTCAAGTCGGTATAGACAGAAATTTTTATTAGGCGCACTTGCGCCCAGCAAGACGAACTGCTTATAGTACAGTGAGAGTGGCCAATACGGCTGACGGAAAACTCATCTGCGGGTGAAACGCGTCCGTACTTGACGTGGTATCGTACATTCCAGTGGTAGTGCTAGTGGTCGCTTAACTTCAAGAATGAGCTCAACTAGTCTGGTCGTGCGCACAGTCTGGCTACCCCATTAAAAGAAACACTCGAGAGGTTCTCTATGCAGTGTGCCATCATTAATAACACATGGTTGCAAAGAAAAGGAAGTACGCCTATCAGTACGTAATATTAGCCGCCCATTGCAGGATATACATAATATTCTGCCGCCATTGCAAATGGCGTCATGGCGCGTCATGTAACGCAATTAAAGTTATGCCTGAATATCAGCATAATATTTCGTTCCAGGTAAAGAAACAGTACAAGCGGTGTCATGTTTGAATGATTCCATGACAGCAAATGTATGCATGGCATGTCAGTCCCATTACTACCTATCATTTACGTTAGTCGGACGGGCACATGACGTCATGTACATTCTCCTATCTATCAGTGTTTAACGACGACCGGTGCCTGACAGCGGTATCTGATCAGTTATGTTATGGCTTGCGCGTCACGCGTGTCATGCCCTTTATATAACGGCACCACATGCATGTCGTGCCATGTAGCTCATAGCCGGTCGTTCATGTTCGACTGAGACAGCAAAACAACCGTTCTCTGCCGCCTGCGGCTTGGAGCGCTCGTCATGAGCAGATTTTCTCACCAAATCTGAATGCCCTAAATGGATGGATCTGAAGGGATGCGAGCTGGCATACCGAAGAATAACCGCAGGATTTCTAGATATATCGGCCAAGATCCACTTTCGCGGAGGCAAGATTCAATTTTGACCAAAAATAAAACAAAAATGTATTAGGCTGAAAGACGTAATATGCAGAATTGTATGAACGAGGGTCGACTGTATGTCTGTATATATATATATATATATATATATATATATACACATATATTATTCCGAAGGTATTTTCGGCATTTCTCAACGTGTCGATCCAATAAAGCAATAAATGAAGTTATTTTGAGAACGGTTTTTAAAAAAATAACTGGGGATGGGCTTATATATATGTGAGCTCAAAGTAGGTAACATTAGTTGACTAACTGGATTGGGAATATCAGACACGACAGTGCTATATTTATTTACACTACATGGAGCTCGGCCCTCAAGAGCTCGGAATATCAGCAACAACTTTGGGCTGTCCAGAGAGCCTGCGATGCGGCGGTTAGGCTAGGTCTAACTGTCCCCACGTGGCAGCGGCCCGCGGTGTCACCCTAAGGGGTGGCACTTCTCTGGACCTTTAAATAAAGTTCTTCGTACCGTACCGTACCACTTGCCTAATAAAGTACGCAAAATACATGCGTCTCTGCAATTACAGCAGATTTGTGATGCACAACTAAGAGAATGAAAATTGAGTGGCAAATTAAATAGACCAAGGGGAATCATTACTGATGCAGGAGCCGGTGGCTTCACACTCTGGCACCTCGTGAAACAGTATGCTGTGCCAAGACGCTCTGTCCAACAGTGTGGTGACCCGTGGTTTCAGGAGGCGTTGCCCGTGGTGTTCAGTGTCTCAGTGAATTGCATTCAGCAGTGCGACGATACCTGTTTTCTTCTGTTTTGCTGACACCCCGTCAACCGAACATTTGCGATTAAATCATTATTCGGAAACTTGGAGAGTATAATTTCCTCGCACAAAGCACTGCTGCCAAAAAATTCAACTCCAGCCCTTGGCAAAAGGGTGCCGCAGTGTCACCATCGGACTGCCGAGGATGGGGCCTGGGCACCTCCTTAAAAAATGGAGGGGGGCCGAGCCCCCGGGCTCCCCATGACTTTAAGCCCTGCGTATGCCACAGGAGCGAAGGAATGGGAAGGCTTACCCAGAATCGACGCCAGCAGGGAACACGAGCGTGATCTTGGTGTTGGTGCTTCAAAGCTAAATTTGAATTCAACGTTGCAAACTGCAAGTTGAAGAATACTCCCGTTCATTCAATAGTTTTCTTCTTTCAGCTGGCGCCTCCTAATTGCACCGTGCCTTGTCATAATTCTACCGCTTCGTGGAATCAAACGGAACCGGACAATTCTACGTGCTTTGTGAGTACCTCGCACAACTCGGCCTTGAAATCGTTTAATTGACCACTCTAACTGACTATCCTCTCCCATCCCATTCCTACACCCTGTACGTGAAAGTCTCTATAGCCCCGAAGAATCATGATCCCTTGCTAACGCGCACCATTTGACACATTGTGTAATATATATTGGCAAAACCAACAGAAAATATAGTTCAGACCCATTCACAAAATAAAATTCTTCTTCGAGCCTCTCTCCCAAAGGAAAACTCTACTCAGAGGAGGTTATTCGGGCTGAAGCTCACCAAAATATTGCTGCTAAGCCGGACACGCCTTGGCGAACGAACATTCAACTTAGTGAGACTCAAATTAATGATCGATGTTGTTTTACTCAGCCGGGTTACCCGAACAGATGTCTCCGATTGTATTGTACGCTTAAAAAATATGTATTGAGCCGTGATGACGGGGCCTCAGGCTGATGTCGACCCGTGGCAATGTTGCGTACTTGAATATACAGTGTTTTAGGCTCACATTTGAATTTGAATTAGGTGTTCGCAAATCTTCCAAGAGTTCCCATACATAAAAACGCACGGGCTTTGCTATTACTGCACGCACTTTGGAGTGTGGAAAGCGACATTGGTATTGTAAGCGCCCAAACTGGGAGTGGAGATAACAGGCAATTTTATTCGGCCAAATGGTATAACTTTTTGTGGTAGGTAGCGTAATTTCGCGTCAGAGTGTGCCGCAAGGACTTTGCGCTACCTAATAGCACAAGAAGGACGGTGACTAATTCACAGGTGAATAACTCTCTTATGGCCTCGCTTAGTGCGGTTACTACAGTGGTTGAAGCTTCATTTGACTGAGTGTTCACAGCGCTCCATTTAGTTTTTAAGTTCGCAAGCTTGTAAAATCGATAAAGAGGTGTTGTGCTTCCTCGATATAAAAATTTGTCTTCGCTATCATCAATATCGGCCTATGTTCTGTCGACTGCAAGACGAAGGCCAATGATTTTACGATTTACCATATCCTTAGCGAGCAGGTTTCATTTTTTGCGTGCCAAGTTCCCGAGATCGTCACCCCGTCTAACCATCTGCCAGCCCTGGAAACGTCTCCTGTATCTTCCTAACTATTGTGTTGCTCTAGTTGACCAACTGTTATCTTTCGTATTACGCGGCCTACCCGGACCACCTTTATTTAGTTGTTGGTTTTAAGTAGAATGTCAGCTACCACTGTTTCTTCTCTTTTCCACAATAGTATATTTCTGCCTCAGATTGTAATACCTATCGTTTTTCGTTTAATCGCGCTTTTTATGGTTATAAACTATTCCAGAGTTTCTCTGCTATCGTCCAAGAGTTCTCCCCAAATGCGAGTATTGGCAGTATATAGTGGTTGTAAACATCACGCCTTAGATACAGCGGTAAATTCCCTGTCAGTATTTGGAAGTGCCTCCTGCAGCAGCTTCAGCCCAATTTTATTCTTTGGTAGATTTATTTTCATGAGTAGATTCCATTCGCAGTAATTGCCCTAGGCATGCTTACTCTTGTAAAACTACACAGGTTGGAAGTCTTCCTATTTCGCTAAGCTAATAATCCTTAACCTTGTACTTCGCATATTCATTTTAGCCCTTCTTGCATTTTCGCGCTCTAGAACAGCGATCATTGTTACAGCAGAGCTGTTATGTCCGCAGTTTGTCCGGTTCGCGTGGTAGAAAACAATATGTGAATTGGCTTGTCAAGACATGTTAAGCATTTCCAAACCTAATTAGGCCAGGTTATTTATAGCCACTCATATTTAAGCCAAGCAGAGCATACGAATACCTAATTAGGTAAGCATAATTAAGCTAATTATGTCAAAACAAATTAAGGAGAGTTTATATTCTGGTGTGCCCAGTCATGCCGAGCTCGGCAGCATAAGCCGAGCTGAGCCTAATTAAGACTAAGTAATGGTTCATTAGTGCTACTTATGCTAATTAGCTAAGTAAGCCTAGGTTCACTTGTGATGAATTCATCGACGCGATGCGTCGAATAAGCAAATTGGTCTAAGTAAGCTTATTCGCTTAGTTAGGCCAAGTAAGCTATAATTAAGACGACACCAAACCTCGAAATCTGTAAGTTAAGTCACTTAAAGGGACCCTGAAACGGTTTTCACGATTTTGTACGAACACATTGGGCCGGTAGACCAAGTCGTAAGGATCACGTAGATACCGTTTTAAGCTATGTGCGTAAACTGTGTAATTTATTACGAGGCTTTAAAGCTGCGAATCGCCACCGATCACAGCCGCTCAGCTGTGGTCCCCGCCCATTTCCAGTGCGTGTTGCACTGGAAGCGCGACGTCACGCAGGCGGCTGATCTGATTGGATATGTCGAGTCCACGTCACTGAACCTCCTGTGGGCAACGAGCGTCGTCTGCCTGTGTTACAACGTGCTCTGTGTTGACGTGAGCTGAGCGACAGTGTTTACCTCGAGGTTTCTTTTCTTGGACAAAATGAATTGCCCTAGTCATGCTGTGTACAGCATATCTAGCAATTGGTGATTGTAGCTGCGACATCGTGCAATGTTTGTGAGGCATCTGGCGAGCGGAATCCCTTCAGCTTGTCGCTGCAATGAGCGTCGCGCTCTCGCTATCCGTTCAACGCCACGATCCACATGTCTGCGGCTGTAACTTCACCCCTGAAGACACAACCACATTGCCAGAGTTTACGCTTATCGGTGATCGTTCTCGAATTGTTTTTGTTTGTCCGCATGCTTTTGCAGGTTGTCGCCGTACAGGAGAATAAAATATGATCGACTGGTAGTGTGGCGGCACGTGTCGGAGCAAATACTAACCACTCCACGAGTGGCGTGCTGCCGTGCACACTGGGCCTCCGAGATTGCGCGCAACTTGTCGGCGCGCAATATCGGAGACCATGACTGGGCGAAGCTGAAATCATCGAGTGGGCTTATGACAGCGCTGCAATTGCCGGCGATGCCAGCGTGTCTGTGAGTTGAGGGTGCAAGGCAGGGTGAGGAGGAGGATATATATATAATTATCCGTAGTGGCCTTGGTACACGGTGCGTCGATTAATTTCTGGTGCGAATGATTTAGGGATGCTCTTGCCTAAACGCTGGCGAAACCTCAAAAAACCGTTTCAGGGTCGCTTTAAGCTAAATAACATATTTCATGTAATTTATATAGTTAAGGCAATCAGGAAACTTGGCACTGCGATTGCCAAGCGATTCCCAATCGAACCCGAGCGATACATAGGAAATACTCCTGATTTCCATTGTGATCGCGTTAATACTTCGTACATCGGCGTCTGAGTGCCTAGCCAAGCCGGTTCCAGCCGACTGCCGACCACACTGCTCAGCCTGAGCCTTGCGCGAGTTATTGCAAGCTGGGCTATTTTTTTCTAATTTCTTATTATCATAGCCGAACAGAGCTATATAGTCAGCATATCGCAGGGTTGCTAAGATATTCTTCGCCAACATTATTGTGATAACAATTATGTGGACACCCTCGGCGGGTTGCTGTCGTCACCGTCGGCGTCGTGGTCATGTTCCCTGTAAAGTGCAAATCGATTCGACTAGCGCACCATATGTTTTACGCTCGCGAGCGCTGGGGACGAACGCGGCGGAAGCAGAAATGAAAGGATCCGGAAGGGCACAGCATGCGATATTATCTGAGCTTGTGCGAGGCCTGCCGTCGATGGCTCCTCAAGCACAGAGAAAACGCCCCGCCCTGTTTTTGTCGAGTGAACGAGCATGAATGGAGGCCGGTGCAAGCGCGGGGGGTTTTGCGTCGCTCGAAAAAGGGCGCGGTCGCGAGCACTGGTGCGCACGCTGTCCCGATATAGACGTCAGACTCTGCATAGGTAGCGCCCACATCGCAGCCCTGGCGCTAAATGAGTAGTACTAAGAGCCATCCGCAAGCGAATGTGCATAGGCCGCTATAGGACCCCCCTCTTTCGTTGGTTTCGGGGCGCGGATTCCTGAAAATCAAGGACTTGGAAAGCTTGTTTCGCCAATCCACGCTTCAAAGAAGTAAGAAGCTCAAAGCAAACTGCGGGTACAATGCAAGATAAGTTTCAGTTATTCGGGGGCGCTGCAACTCGCAAGTACAAGCGAGCATCGCACGACATCGAATTCGAGGCAAGGCCTCCGATGTCCGTTCTCTAGAGACTAAATGCGTTAAAATGGGGTATATGCGTAATGCCAAAGCAATGAAGTACATACACGATCAATTTACTTAGCGATGCATCTAACGATCAGTGGTACAAAGCTAGCTTTGTCAAGGACCGAATGGCCCCGGCGTTGCATTCTCTCTTCATCTCCCGCTTCATGTGCATTGGACTGTTTCATTACGCATCCTCAAATAGTCTCTTGATGGTTTTCTTCAGTTTGTATATACTGCAAATCATCTGCAGAAAACACTCATAATATATCCGATGATGCATTTCACATCACAAAAAATAGCGAAAGCAAAGATGAAAGGCAAATACAGGACCAAGCAAGTGCAGTAAAGAATGTTTACGAAGTAAAATGCAGGATTCATGCACGCGTGAAGCAAAATAATTTAAGCATACAGCTGGTATCAGTGTGTCCATTTTTTACGCAAGGCTGACGCTGGCACACGTTTTGCTTGCATGTCCATTAGAAATACCGGTTGGAAACTTACGCTGCAAATGGATGATGTGATCTTCGAATGCCACGTCTCACGTTTGATTTTTACTGTCTAAAGACGCCTTCTTTTCTGGCCACTTGAAAAACAATACACCTTCCAGCGTTTCTCGTATGATTGGTGCACTGCGGCACGCTACACCCGTCCATGGTGACGGTATCGAGCGCATAAAACTGGAGGGAAACGAGCAGCGACCTACCAACAGCACGCATGCCACGCACGAGTGACCGGACGGAGGAGTCAAAGCGGCGGCCACGCTGACGCCAAGGCCGCGGAGGCGCCAACTGCCCGTTCAAAAACTGACACCACTTTAAGCGAGGACGGGCATCGAGGCATTCTAGTATGCAGTAGTTGTACACTTTCCGTTTTACGGACGGCAGCGCATTGGCTGTCATTACTCGCAAACGCCTGTCGTCATCGCTCCAATCAATTGTCATTCTTCGGTAGACTTCCTTCTTGTGAGTATGCTCCCCTGTCTTTAATTCACCTCGCTACACATGCTGTTGTACAGACTTTAGAGGCTGGTTGCCACAAATGAACTCTTCCCCGTTCGCTAAATTTATTCATTATCGGTGTCTTTCGCATATTCATTTTCAAATCCTACTAGTACTTTGTCAGTCTTTGGTATTCAATGCCTTTTCTTTTTTTAATTGGTCCCCTTCATTGCTGAAGAGCACTATGTCGTCGGCATATCACAGGTTGCTAAGATATTCTCTGTCCTCTGTGAGTGTCCCCGTTCTAGTGCACCCAGAAGAGAGCTACCCTATCTGTAAGACAGACTTGATAATCGTCCTTTATCGGAGAAATGGGTCCTCTGGCACTGACTGAGACCGCTCAGAAGGCCGTGGAAGCGTTGTTGCAATTGTGGCGGTAAACCGGGCTAAGAGACAGGCTTTAAAGCACTGTTGTATTCGTCATTCCATTTTTTCTGCTGTATTTTTTTTTGCAGCGTCACCTTTTTATTCTGTTTTATTTCCATTCTCTCAGCACATTGTAGAAAGTCGGCTTTAGAACTGGCTAACCTCCCTGTCCTTCCGCCTGTTTCTTGCTCCTTCCTTCCGTTAATAATCATACCCGCCTCTTTGCACTCTAGACATTTGAACGCTTATAATTTGAACACTACATTTAAACATGCAGTGAGCAAAACTAGCGAGATTGTATGTAACTTTCTGATCCGTTTCTCTGTCGGAATTTTATTGCTTAGAAGCGACACACAAAAACTACCGCAGCACCCAACACCAGCAGCTGCCGCGGCAGTGTATCTGCCGCTAAACCATGGCGCACGTGTGAAATATCATCGACTGTCGCCCAAAGAGGAACCGTGCACGGCACATTTCATGCTGCCGGCATATGGGCGATGAAGTTGAGGCAGTCGGTCAAGTTCAGCTATGAAAGGCTACCAGACTGCAAGCACGGGGAGAACGATTAATGTGACTGTGCGGAGAGGCCGAGCAAGAAAGTGGTTAGCAATCGACCAGCGCCATCGGTGGCGCAAACGATGAAATAACGAAACAACCACCGCCGGCCCCAGGGCTGTCTGGCACGGAAGAGGGCTAGCGACTGCTCAGTGCGTTGTTCCGTGCATGGGCAGGGCGTGCAGCCTCGTCCAAATAAAGTTACGGCCGGGACTGGGCCCATAGATGTTTTAAGGCGATAATAATAATATCTGGGCTTTGACGTCCCAAAAGGACAATATGATTATGAGGGACGCCGTAGTCGAAGGCTGAGGAAATTTGGACCACCTGGGGTTCTTTAACGTACACCTAAGTCTAAGTACACGGGCCACAACATCTTCGCATCTATCGAAAATGCAGCCGTCGCGACCGAGATTCGATCGCATGACCTTCGGGTCAGCAGTCGAGCGCCATAACCACTAGACCACCGTGGCGGGGCCTTCAACGCGATGGCGTCAGAGCGCATGATCGACAAAAAATTCTGGTCTGTGTTAAACTGGCGAAGAAATCGCGCTCCTTTATTACATTATATCGCGATAAACTTCTTTAAATTGGGTTTAGTGGCCAAGTTAATTTTGACAATTCGGCCTGATGACAACATTGCCCCCAATAGTTACGTGCTGGATAATGGAAATTCCTTTGTTATATCGTTAACTTCGCGAAATCTGGTTTCTTTAAATCGAGTTTGAAATGTATTCGCTCTATTTCAAGTTACATGCCAGTGTCTTTCTCTTTTATTGCGATAGCAATTATATGGACAGTCTCGGCTGGATTTTGCCGTCGCCGTCGCCGTCGCCGCCGTCATGCACCGTATATGTATAAGTATGTATATATATATAAAAGCCCCAAAGAAAAATAATTCAGAAAAATGCTTCCGACGCGCGGAATCGAACCAGGGACCTCTTGTTCCGCAGCGAGCGGCGCTATCCACTACGCCACGAAACGCAGATCCTCCACGTAGCTAACGGCGAGCGTTATATACACACCTTTTAGCGCTGGACGGACTCGGAGACAGCAGGCGATAATAAGCGTTTCTTCATTACCAGTGAGATGGCGCTAGGAGCCCGACGGGCGCATTTAAAAGTCGTCGGCGAGCTCGCTCGCTTCTTATATTTGCGCATGGGAGAAGCTTGCGCTTCCGCTGTCTGCTCGCGCGGTTTTCTCGTGGTGAGGGGAAGAGGAATGTTTCACGCTTTCACCGTGATGTCCGCGCTCATGTTACGGAGCTTACGAAAGTCACTCGATCTCAAGGGACGCCGCTAAACGAACAAACAGAAGATGAGCGCGAACTATCAAGTGTCACAGCTCGACACTTGAAGCACGCTAGTTTCCTTCGCTGCTTCGGCCGCCTTTGCAACAGAAGCGATGTCCAAACTGAGAGTATCCATTGACGAGCCTCACTTCGTATAGCATTAGTTCCTTGCTATCGCATTCATTGCTTCGCCCTTGCGGCGAAACTGTGACTTTTTTCGTAAAATGTTAAGTTGTGCGATTAACACATAATATATCGCAGTAGAAAATAACAGCCGACGGCCGTATAACATAATAATTGTTCTGGTGACTACGCTGGCGTATTAATACTCAAAGATGGTGCCTTGATGCCGCCATGAGTTTTCATCCACAAAACAGCTGGAAGTGGAGGAGGGAAGCTCCCGATGAAAAAATCCGTACACAGGGGGTAGATGACTCAAGGCGACGTTTCGACAAGTGAACGTGTCTCCTTCCAAGCTGGAACTGGTTTCCTCACAGTGATGCCAACCTAAGACAACGTCTTGTTAAGAATGAAAATCACCATGTTAACAACAATTTAGTGTCTTTTTCCTACATGTTCTGTGGAGTGTGGAGCCTGTAGTGCCCTTCTTGTATTTGCAGCTTGGGAGGTGGTGGTCAATTTCTAATTTTTCACATTTGCAACCAGTTTTGCATGATTTGCAGTAGATGTACGTGGGCCCTTTTTTTACTGTCTGATAGCTACACCTTTCCTCTATACTATCGATCAGCTTCCCGTCTGGCCAAATATTTTCGTCTCTTGTTCGCTCTCATGAAAACTGCACGATGGAAAGACTGAAAACACCCGAACAGTTCTCTCGTCTCTTTTTATCACGCTATTTTCACAGTAATGCACCCAATTTTCACTCCTTTCACTCTGTTTCTCTCTCAGCCTCGTGGTTCAGTAGTTATTTGGCATGGAGACTTTGCACGGCGAAGGAACGCAGTGGGCGTGAACATGGCACGTGTTTACGTGCGCAACAAGACAAAATTTCGTCTTCTTTCTCCGGGCAGCAATCACTCAGGGCGCTTATATTGATATGCGCGTACATGCTAAACACTTACAACGACAAAGTTTCATTTCCCCCAGTATTCAGGAAATAACAATCTCGCGTTACCAACTGCTATCGCCTTCACTCGGCCCAGGAGAAGATCAAAGCTCGTCAATGAAAAAAAGAACACGAAATAGGAAGAAATATAGTTTTTTATTGCCTTTCTAGTTGAAAAGACGTGATTACTCTTAAATGCCTGTAATTAGTCTGCATAATCTCACATATCCAGAGCCTTACAAAACTCCCCAGATTCAACAAAAAGGCGCGAAATTCCTGAACAATACCGAAAATCCCTAGATCTAGGAAGAAGTCTGGTTGGCATCACTTTTTCCTGAGCGCTTGTGTGTATACGGTGCGTACGCTCTCCTACAATCCAAACAAAGTAGGAGGAGAAGGCAACTGCGAAAGCGGGGGTGGGGGAGAGGCCGCCGTGACGAATTGGGTGAATGAGAAACGAAAGCGGTAATCGGTGGGAAAAAAACAAGAAAAATGCGGGAGGGGGGTGACGCTTCTCTGAATTGTGGTTGTCAAAGGAGGCAGCAATTACCAACTGTAGTTTCAAAATTCCTAGAAGAAGGGCTTAACTCCACTGGCATCATTGTGTATGTACCATTTCGGATGGATTCAAGACCCCCTTAAGAACGTTAATGCCTGCTCACTGGAGTGTATTCAACTAGTGAATAACGTAGGACTGAATATTTTTTGTTCCTTGAGGACCGGAGGTTTGACCCAAGTATGTAAAGTTTCAGATCGGTGAAGTTGTGACCTGCTATATTAAAATGCTGCGGCACAGCTTTCGCTAATTTATTCGCCATGTCCACGCGATGGCCACTTTTTCTAACATTTACAGGGTGTCATGTTTCGCCAATATATCGTTTGTGACAATATGAACATTCGACCATGCAGATAACGTTTGAACTAGTGCAGGTAAAAGTAGATTTTATATTATGGGGCGTAATCATTTCCGGTGCTTTTAACTATAACGTCCTCGTGAAGGCGTTTGCACGTCTTACATCTCGGACGAGAACAAGGTGCTGGTGGGCCGTAGAACGAGGGTGTACTTTCGCTTGCACTAACATGCTTACAGAGGATATTATTTACGGCTGGGGGCGCACTTGAGTATTTCGTTATGTATGCTGGCGGCTCGTTGGGCAGTGCAACGGCGGCTCCTTTGGCTTGTGTTGACTTCCGATCTAGTTGACATGCTTCGTTGTAGATCTTGTCTACAACGAGGTCTACAACGAAGCATGTCTAAAACAAGGTCTACAACGAAGCGTGTCAAGAAGATAGGAAGTCATCACTAGCTCAAAGGGCCCCCGTAGCACAGCCCAACCAGCCGCCAGCATTTATAACCAAATACTCAAATGTGCAGCCAAAGAAAAAAAAAGCATTTGTAGTGGTTTAGCTCGGCTAAGCCAGGATATACGTAGCGTGAGCTACGGTTCAGCTGATTATTCTTAGCTCTCCTAGTCGTCTAGGATTAGCCTGATTATGATGCTTACCGCTGCTTCAATGACACACACACGGTATACGCTTTATGTGACACATCTATGTTTATTTTTTGCTCAACGTCATTTCTCTATTGCAACAAAGACGGCTCGGTGTTCAGTGTTGTAACACGCTGCCGTGTCTATGTCCCCAACGCCCGGCGCAGCGTGAGACTTGGCTACTGCGCAACAGAGGGGCACAGCTGGGCACGCGCCGGTGCCAGTGCATCTGCCGCGGTTATGACGCAAGTCCTCTGGAATACGCAGACAGCGAGGCCCGCGCGGCAGCAGCGGCTCCGGCGCGGCAGCTAGGCACGCGCCCACGCCAGTGCGTCTGCCGCGGCTATAACGTCACTCCTACGGAATGTGCAGACCCACGATGTCCGCGCGGCGGCAGCGCCTCCGGCGCGCCAGCGCCGCCAGCTGTGCACCGTGACGTCACTGCTCCTCGAGCATGCGCAGCACGTCTCTCGATAAGCCACGCCAAACTGCTCAACCTCGGCCAGGTTACAAAAGAAAAAAAACATGGCTGATCCCTCTGTCATAGGAATCGGTATAACACGAAAGTGAAACGTGTCTTCACAGACGTAATTTAGCGTTTGTTGTGCATTTTTTCGCCCCAAACGCGAAGGAATGAATGCTACAGTTTCAAATTGTAATGTTACGCGAAGAAGGGTAAGCCGCTGGAAACTTGCAATGCGCTGCTCAAGCAGAAATGACGCGCGGAACGAACAGACACAGGATGAGCGCGAACTGTCACAGTTGTAACTTATTTCTGTATGAGCAGCGCGCTCAGGCTTTCGCAGAAGCGGCCGCTGCAGTGAGCGAGGTAACCTTCGTGCTCTCAACGGAAACTTGCAGGCAGAGCGCTAGGCGTACAAACCACCGAGATTACGAGATAAGCGCCCGCACGAGCGACCACGCCCTGTCGAGGCGCGCAATAATCCGCGTGGGGCACGACATTTAAAACTCGCTGTTCGAGCCCTTCGCGCCATCTCGCTAGTGATAACAAAAATACGCTGTACCGCCGATCTCTGAGTACCGCAACCGGCAAATGGTGTACATAAATAGCTCGCCGTTAGCACAGCAGAGAACATGACGTGTGTGGCGGAGTCGTTTCGCGCTGCGCGCTGGCGATCGAGAGGTCGTAAGTTCGATTCCCGGTGACGAAACTTTTCTTTAGTTTTTTCTTTGGCATATGTTAATCTTTATATTTTACAACGTCGTATCCGTTACAGAAATGAGTCAGTGGAGCCGTGGTGGACCCCGGCATAAAACTCTTTCGTGTTAAAATCGGCAGGTCCCACGTACCGTGAGAATCTATGTAACGCAAAGCATGCTGCCGGAAGGTGCCTGTGGCGTAATTTTTACAATGAGCGAGACGTTACGAAATGACGCTAAAGATAGGCGCACATGGTATACGCAAACCCATATGTTGAAGAATCGCACATGTGTTATATAACCAGTTTACAGTTGCGTAACGATGCGAATTGAAACATACGTATTACCAACGCCAGACGCGGCAAGCCGATATGTAGTGCTTATACTTGTCCGTTATGATGGAGAACGCACACACGGTTCGCGAACCGTCTGCATGTGTGGAAGGGGTTCTTGGCAGTTATTACGTGGGTGGAGGCGAGCGCAATGCCTTTGTTGGTCCTTCAATTCCAATCATGCGAGACTGCAACACGCACAGTTTACACATATGATTATGAGGCGTCCCTCATAATTATAATGTGGTTTTGGGAGGTTAGATTCAAGATATTATTTTTATAATTAAAGTACAATATCACCACATTTATCTCATTCTGGAAGTGAGCAGCGAGTAAACACTAAATATAATCACGCGATACTGCAGATAAGCACAGTAGTGAAAAAAGCAAACTAACGGGTGATATATAGTTCGAACAATATATCCACGGTGTGGCAAAAAATCACGTTGTGGAGACAGAGAAACAGATGCCCATAAAAGATGCGCCTTGTTTGGGCACAGCTATGAAAGTACATAATAAAATACATCTGCAAAACGCGAGCAGGGAATTTAGCTTGTGAACGATATAAAACTTGAAAACTCGTTTTAAATTTTGTTTGCTTAAATAAATTTCTGATAATGAGGTACTTATTTCTTCTTTTTACCTCTTCTAGTCTTCTTACAGTGATCTACAAAGCAAACTGCAAGAGGCATCACCGAAAATCTACAACTGCACTGTTGGTTTTTGTAGCAATGGGACATGTATATCCAACCACACATACGCCGAATGCTGGTAGCGGAGCAAGAACAGACACTGTGTTCCTCAAACCCGCTGACGTGATGTGTGAAAAACGGTGTATATATTTTTTTGATATTTCAATCAATAAATTTGATGCCATAGAAACAAACCTGTGGTCTGGATAGATGAATCAAAACAGACTTTACATTTGGTTACACAATGCGTGCCGGGGTAATACGAAGCATGGAATTGTTTTGTCCAAGTTATCACTGTTTTCCCGCAAATGTGTTAGAACTACCAACAAATACTACACCAGAAAGAAACTTGGTGCCCTAATGTATAGGTTGCACAGTAAGAATATAAAATTCCTCAGCCGTTTTATTGCTACAGGAGTTATATGGACTCTCTGCACGGGTTTCTGGCGTCGGCGTCGCCCTCATGTTCCGTATTAAGTTCAAATTGATAACATCCTGCCGCTCATCGTATGTTCTACCTGCGGGCTTACATTACCGTAAGCTCCCCGTTAGCTTGAGGATGCCTCGTGCTTACATCACCGTAAGCCCGAGGTATCCGCATGCTAACGGGGAGATTGAAAGAATGGTGCAGACAAGCGCCTTGTGCTCAAATCTGAGGACCCATACTTGGCTCTTCTCGCCTACAGGGCGACAACCGGCATTGTTAGGCTCAGCACTGCGGAAGTTCTGCTGGGCCGGCGTCTTCGAACCCTTGTTTCAATGGCACCTCAGTTGCGTGGCCCAGTCAAGTCTGGTCTTTTGGACGTGAAAGCTAACGAACGCGCTGAAAGGAAGCGGAAAGTGCAGTCTTTAAACAAACGCCACCGAGCCAGGCGACTAAGGGAACTCAGTCGTGGCGATACGGGCAGGGTGACCGACATGCAAACGAGAGGCACGGTCCTTCCAGCAGCTGCTACACCCTGGTCTTAGGTGGTGAAAACTGATGAGAACCTTACGCTTAAGCGTAAAAGAAGGATGCTGAACCGCCTGCAGAAATAGGGGGGGGGGAGAGAGAAAGAGAACAACTTTATTGAGGTCCATGACAGACGTGGGGAAGAGCGTCCCCCGCGCCCATCCGGCTATTCCCACGTGGGGACCGACAGGTCTAGCCTGTAGGCCCTGTCGCGGGCGTATCGGACGGCCAGGGTTTGGTCTTGCGACTTCGGGCTGTGCAGCGTGGCTTCCCATCTGGGCTTGCTGTTGGTCGGGCCTAGCGAACCCCACTCCAAGAGTATGTGAGCTAGGGTAGCGACCTCCTGACGACATGCGGTGCAGTAAGCGTCAGGGTACTTTTGCGGGTAGATTTCGTTAAGGAATGCGAGTGACGGATATGAGTCTGTCTGCAATAATCGTAACGAGACCGCCTGAGCTCTCTTGAGTTTGGGGGGAGGAGGTGGAAAGTCTACTGGCCATGTAATATTATTTATTGACCTCCTTGTACGTGCTTGTAGCATCTTTGTGTGCACCGCCGAAGTCGGTTGTCGAGTTGTCGCCCGTTAGGTGAGTGATGCGGTCAGTTAACACGCGCGCTGCTTCGTGGGCGGACTAGTTGGGGTTGAGGGCAACTCCCTTGTTTGAGCCGACGTGTGCGGGGAACCAGTGAATGGTGTGAAGCACGCTATTCTCAGGAATATTAAGAATACGGGCCGCTTGCTTAGCGATGCGACCTCCTTGAAATGCCTTGATGGCGGTTCTCGAGTAACTGTACGCCTCCCAGCATCGATCGTCTATCAGGGCGAGGGTTCGGCGATTTCTGGTTTCGAGGTTATGAGAAATAGGGGAAACCCGAAGGGAGCTATGAGTTCCCAAACTCCGATGATCAGGCTGAACGGCGAAGCGAGAACTCGGTCGCCTCATTAGCGGCTAATCAGGTGCCCTCGGCAACAGGGTATGTGACTGCTCAAGCGTCCAGTGCGTTGGGGCATTGATGAAGGAATTTTATTTATGCATTGTTCGTTGCACCACGCGTTATTCCTTTTTTTTGTAATGCTCGGTACAACCCTTGTGTTCTCGGCATAACGCGATACGGTTTGCAAAGAAAGGTGGGGGGTGTTGTGCTGATAAGTGCTGGCGCGCAGTTATCGCGCCTGAGTCGCATTGCGCTGTCTTACCTTCCGTGTCTGTGCTCACGGAAGTCATGCGGCAATGAAGTCACCGGGCGTCTTATACGAGTGTAAATAAACGCCGGGGGCCTTTTTCGGTGCGCCTTCCGGGAACCGGCTACCACCGGCGTGATCTTTGATCGTCAAGATGTTGGTCGTTGGGTTGCAGCAGCCCGCGCCAACACGACGCGCCCTTGCGGTGAAACTGTGATTTTATGCGACCATCCCTGCCATGACCGTGGAACCGACGTCGACATCATGCACACGAATATCGATAGCCACCAAGAAAGCATCTTGATGCTTCGCCTGGTAACGAGCGGCTGGGCACGATTTCCAGCTTGTGTGCCGTTAGTCATAGATTACGTGAGTCTGATAGGCAAGAAAATGATCCGAAAGCGTCTGGCACCGCGTAAAACCGCATGCACGCCATGCAGTTATGTTTACTGGGCTCTGACGGTCTTATATACTTAAGGACATAGACAATCAAATGCCGCGATCGCTGGCGCGCCCGATATCTCGGCAGACATCAGAAAGCGGCTCGTATACCCTTCTACGTACTGTGCTCTCAACGCCAAGAGACTGGACGGAAACAGACATACCTCCGTATTCATAAACGCGACTTGACTCGAACTTGACTTCGGACTTGCTTGAGGCGGCGACATCGCATTTCATAAACCTACCTTGACTTGAAGCGCCATCTCGAAGCGAACTTGGAAGGCCAAGCTCGGCTTGAATCCGAAGGAAGCTCCGCAGCTACCTTCGACCCGACTTGAAGCCGTCGCGAGCACGTAGGCGAGTAAACATGGCGGACTTCGCTCGTCGGCTCGACGCATTTGATTGCAGGGGTCGCGCTAACGACATTGTCTACAGCGAGATATATGCACTACCAAGAGTGCCACGACGAGTGCTTCGGGACCAGGAAAATCCACTGGACATGTACAGCAACGAGCACGCTACCGTTTCTTTAAAGAAACTCTGCCAGAGCTGTTGACAATGTTGCCGCTTAAAGCAAGCCATGATAACCGCGGGCTTCCGATCACGCCAATGCTTCAGCTTCTTCTGTCCCTCAGATTTTACGGTGCTGGAACATTTCAGGTTGGTGCCGGTGACCTCATCAAGGTTTCACAACGTACTGTGTGGCGCGTCGTGCGGAAGGTGACATGTCTCATCGTAAGCCATCTGTTTCGCAGACTTGTCCATTTTCCAGCAGCTTCACAGTATCCCGATGTGATGCGCGATTTTTACGAAATGGTCCAGTTCCCTGGAGTCACAGTGTGTATCGATTGCACCCATGTATGTATCAAGAGCCCCGACGGCGAAGATGCCGAGGTGTTTAGGAACCGAAAGCGGGTCTTCTCCGTGAATGTTCAGGTGAGCTCGGCTCGGTCATATATATGTAACTGAGTTTTCTAAGCAAAGCTGTACAAATTATATAGCCGAGAGCACGTGCATGGGTCTCGTTTTTAACGTCCACTCAGGAGGAATATGTGTGATAGTTTAACAGCATGTCATGCATAGCATGACTTCCGTGCCACGCTCATGGCGCGCTGGTGGCCATTTCGCTAGCTTGATACACACCAAAATTGGTATCGCGCGACGTGACTGTGTGACGAACAGAAATACCAGGTGGTAACATGAAAATCATGACACGCATGCCATGCACACCATGACTTACGTGCCACACTCATGATGCGCTGGCGGCCGTTTCGCTAGCTTGATACACACCAATATTGGTGTCGCGCGACGTGACTGTGTGACGAACATGAATAACAGGGGGTAATACGAAAATGATGACATGCATGTCATGTAGGCTATGATTTTGACGCCACGCTCATGGTGCACTCGCGGCCGTTTTGTTAACTGGATATATACCTAAATTGGTATGGCATGACAGAAGTGCGTCACGAACATAAACAACAGGTCATGCATTGTATACATGTGGCAGAATATACAGGGTGTTTCAAGAAATGTGTCCAACCTTCTCAAAAAATCAGGAAAATGCGATATTTGATTGCTGCCTTCAGAATTGGTTTTTCTGTAGTGGCAGGGATTTTAAGATGGTTAAAGAAATTATTTGGGACTGTAATTAAAAAAGTTAAATTAATTAACTTTTTAATTAGTGCAGTTAGGTGGTTGTGTCAAATGGGCGTGTTGAAGTTCTTCATGCAGAAGCCCAACCCAACTTTGAGATTTCGAAAAAGTGGCTTCTAGTAACAATTACGAAGTGATGAAATTCAACCAAATTCAATGGCGAAACCTAAACAGAAACATGGAAGAACGCAACTGCCATATTCTTCTGAGACGTCCAAAATGAGTGAATGACTTTTTCTGTAGCGCTAGGCATCTTAAAATAGTTACAGGCATGACTTAAGACAGTAATTAAGAAAGTTAAGTTAATTAACGTTTTAATTAGTGGAGTTAGGTGACTGTGTCAAATTGGGGAATTGAAGTTCTTCGTGCGAGAAACCCATCCCAACATTGAGGTTTCGAAAAAGCGGCCTCTAGTAATAATTACGAAGTAATGAAATTCAACCGAATTCGATGGCTTTCGCTATTTGAAAGCCGTTGCATTTCGTTGAAGTTCATTACGCCACAACAATTACTAGAGTACGCTTTTTCGAAATCTCAAAGCTCGGATGGGTTCCTCGCATGAACTTCAATTCTCCCATTTGACACAATCACCTAACATCACTAATTAAAATGTTAATTAATGTAACTTTCGCAATTACTGTCCTAAATGATGTCCTTAACTACCTTAAGATTCCTGTCGCTACAGAAAAAGCAATTCTGAAAGCCCCGAGCAAATATCGCATTTTCGTGATTTTTTGAGATGGTGGGACACATTTCTTGAAATACCCTGTATATTTCATCGACATGGCGTATACCAGATTGTACACGCATGCATGTATGACAATCTCGCGATATATAGCGAACTAGATGTCACGACATGAATGATTTCATTAGCCTTAATGGCAAACAATACTATGTATGCAGCTGTTTGCTGGCTGCTTCGCATAACATCGAGTCCCACATTGCGTGGGATCTGCCAATTTTTTTTCCCGCGGAATGGTACACAACGGTAAAATAGATACCTGCAGACATTGCACAATACCATGGAGTTGAAACAGCTAGCGATCACTCAGGCCAAATCCTGATCACGTGTGCATATGTGATCATGTGTATGACATCGAATATTTGTCGTCATCGCCATTTGACTCAGGTCATGGAACATCCTAGGATGTTGCTTAATAGAATGGTCGACATTGCCGCTCATGACAAACTTGCTAAGGCAACTGACTCCGTGCGATTGCTTTCAATATCAGGCCTAGAAAAACTGAGAAAACATGATCCAACCTCGCGAGATTTAACGCAATAATGGCGGCCACTTGAGGTAACGTGCACCAGTCGTTGCTCGGAACCAGCCCCCTTTGTGAAGGGGCAGATAGCTCTTCTGTGCTGCATGAAGACAAGGCAAAGTTAGTGCTGCCTGCACTTTTTCCGAACAACGGGATGTCACCAGTATTGTTTTCCGTGCATAACGCCAGTCTGTAAGAACTGGAAACGTTGGTACTGAACCGGGGATGAACGGGTCTTCCCGAATGCTATTCATGCGCATTGCTTGTGCGCATTCCACTACGTAAGGACTCACTTCCTCAGTCGTCCTAATGAATGGAGACGCACTGTAAGGGGCGAAGGCTGTGATGCTCGCCTGGGCGTAATTTCCGAGAATAACCATGCCGAGGAACCAGGAGACTAGTGCCAGGCTACGGTAAGCAGCTGCTTGAGAAGTTGGAATGCTGTGAGACCGACCAAACAAAGTTCTAAGCATAAACAAGATAAAATGAGTCAAAACTAGGGCCTTGGACCTTCGGAAAAAGATGCGGCTACAGGCAAACACACACAGTACGAGAAAAACAGCAGCCAGGACTAAGGCGACCAGAGACCGCAGAAGTGACTCCCGAGAATCGATGAAAGTCATGCGGTTCGCGCGTTGGATTCTGGTGAAAAGCAGAGACGCAAAGTGAATAGCGGACATACTCAAAGAGCCGAAGCTGCTGCAGAAATGCTGTGTTTAACGGAAAGAAAAAAAAGATGTCTGCGTATTTGTCGGTAATGGCGTCGTTGCGTTCAACTGAAGTCACGTGAACGGTGTTGTTCAGCGCTCTATAAACATCGAACAATGCCCAGACTTCTGGCGTGGTAAAATCTTCTCTGGAGCCATGGGGAAGGTACCCGGTTATGTATTTCTGGTGCTTGGGAAACTTTTGGGGATATGGTACTCCAGGATCAACAATACTAGCAGCTGTGACATCTGTGCGCTCACCACACATATTATAGCGATCTTGAGCAGTGTCTATGCTTCCGAAAGCTCTCCCAGAAATCGCTTCCGAAGACTCTCACGGAGAACGGTTGCTCTTTTCAGAAGAAATCATGAACTGATACTCTGTCCACTTTGATATCCTGTTTATTCACGATCGGTGCACTGCTCGGACTAATTACACTGCTCGGACTAAGAAAGGTGCACGTACTAATCTGCGCATTGCCCTAAAGTACCTGCTCTGTTCACTCAACACACCGCAATTTTGTTGTGTATAGAATGCGCAAAACTCGCATTCAATAGCGTGCACTGTCCTCGTGTTTTCCACGAGGACAGTGATATCACAAGGGCACTTATCTATTTCATCTTTGAGCAGTCGTCGTGACATAACCCTCCTATCATTGTTTCATAAATGCGTGCACGGAGCAAGGTCATGACCGATAACGTTGCAAGTCTCTGTATTCACGCCAAAAAGACTACGTAATTATCTTTCTTTCACGCGCATCTACGACAAAACAGACATCTTCAAATCATCTGCCCTACCACGCGTCATCCGTATGTGGAACGACCTTCCAGATGACATAGTTTCTGAGCGCAACAAAGATAAATTTCGTAGGCACCTCAACATGCATTCCCAGAATTGACTTTTTCGCTTTTCTCAAATCTAGTTTCGTATTTATATATTTATCTATCAGGTCTTACTTGTTTCATTTTATTACTGATTTTCATTATGCTTGACTACTAACTTGCACTTGATATTTAATGTATAATCTTGAGTAATGCTTTTCGTTTTATGTTTTGTGTAACTCCATGCCTTTTTAGAATTTGTATTTATTTTTGTAGCTTGTTGCATATTCACTACCTCGCATGTTTCATGTTCTGTATTTAGTCTCCATTGCATTTTCTTTACCGTTGTAACTGTTCAACATTATATAATCGTCGAGATTGTTTCATTATTGAAGATGTGTATAGCTATGCAGATAATAATTTGATGTTCGCCTTACACAATGCCCGTTGGGCCTGACATTCGGCGCAATGACATTCGACCAGTACCACTTGCCGCCGTTAGTGGCCGGTCGTCGCATTTCCCGAGCAGGACCACGGACGGGTGCACTTGCGAGCAGCGGCACCGAATAGGCAGTGGTACCAGCACATGGTCGAGGATCAGCCGTCCCGTGGCGCGTCGTTTGGCCGAAGCCCCGAAGAGCGCGGGTGACTAGAGGAGCTACGATGGAACTGGAACTTCGATGAATGTCGACGATGCGAAGGTACAAAGTCATCGACACTTTTGACAAGGGCGTCCAAACGGTTCTCGATGCTCGCTAGCGAGGGGTCTGCAGCGGTGGCCAGTGGCGGTGTGGTAACGGCGTGTAGGCAAGGGCCCGTGTGTAGTCCGCCACTTAGCAGACATTTGAGCGACCGTGTCTAATGGGACATCACGTACAGCCGCAAGTACTGGGAACCATGTTCTGCGCTAAGCGCTGGTGGAACAATTCACGCAACAGCTCGTCTCCGTAAGGGGTGGAGGGCCCGCCAAGGAGCTGGCGCATGCGTCGCAGGAGCTGTGAAGGGTGACGGTCACCGAGCTCTGTAGCTGTGAGGAGCTGCTGGAGTTTGCTATGTTCGGACTCAGACTTGCGGGGAATGATAGCTGCCTTCAACGTGTCGAAAGGATGGCTCAGATGTGGCGAGGCTATAGCATCCCCTAAGTCTTCGACTACGTCCTAAGGTAGGGAGGATAGAAGACGCAAGTATTTGTTATGTTGGCTGGTGATTTGCCGTAGACACAAGGGTCCGTCAACCTGCAGAAAGCATGTGCTGGGGATGTTGGGCCGAAATGGTGGCAGGTTGAAATGTTGCGACGCAGCCGCCGCAGCACCGCTAGGTCAGGCGTCGTCTTGGGTTTCAGGACCGCCAGGAAAGGTGGAAGAGTCGGCGAGATCCAGGAGGGATGATTGAGGCTGCGTGTTCCTTATCGGGTCACCATTAACTGTCGGAGCTAATACGAGGAAAACCTTCTGTGACAGCGCTGAGTTTTCAAACTGTCTTTTTTAACACGAAAGTATTTTATGCCGGGGTCCGCCAAGACTTCAGTGACGTATTTCCGTCACGAAAATGACGTCGAAAAAATACACACAATCAGATGGCAAAGAAAAAAAAGGTACCGTCAACGGGCATCGAACCCACGAACGCTCGGTCCGCAACAACAGATGCCGGGCACGCCATCCACTGCTCCAGTCTCTTTTTTTTCTTTATTGCCTTCTTGTCACAGACTCTGGAGGCTTTACGAACGCGCCTTTTATATCTACCACTCTCCCTGTCGGCTGGGTGGTGTTGACCTCTGGGAATGGTAAGGTAAAGCAATTCGTCATTGCTGTGGCCTCCGCGACTAGCACCTGCAACGCGTTACGCGTCCGTCCCATTCGGCGCGGTTTCAATAGAAGTTGAATTTTGTCAATGCCTTAACACACCGCGAGGTGGCGACCTTTGCCCAAGCGTCGTAAATGCGTCGGCCTCGCTCAGCATCACGCTAATACAAACCAAAAATAGCTCTGCGACGCGCGCCTGCCACACCTGGCTGTAACACCGCGTTCCCCGCTCGCGCTCGCCCCGAGAAAAATTGCGGCCGGGCTACCGGGGCGGCACAACGCGCTTTGCGTTTCCCTCTAGTCCGGCTGCGGTGGTGTTAATCACATTTTTTAGGGGCGAAGCTCCTTAAGGCGGCACCCGTTCGTCCCTCGTAGTCGTCGTGGTCGTAGTAGTGAGTAACAAGTCTTACGCTTTGACCTCCAAGGTGGTGCCGGTGGGAGATTTCTCCTGTGCGTTGTTGAACAATAAAAAATTCGCAGCGTGCGCGTTAACTAAAAGCCGATTTCTTCTGTCTCTCATTCCCCATTAGCAGCCATTGGCATGTTCCAGTAGGAAACGTTAGTAGAAGTAGAAGTGTAAGTGTTAGCTAAAAGCCGACTTCTTGTGTCTCTCATTGCCATTAGCAGCCATTGTTTACCTCCAAGGTAATGCCTGGTGAGATTTCTCCTGTGCGTGATTAAACAATAAAAATTTTGTTCAAAACGCCGTTGATTGATGAAATAAACCAACGAAAGACGCCAGATGTTTTGTAAAAGCAGAACGAAAGAACGCCAGATGTTTTTCTTAAAGTGTAGTAGTAGTAGTTATATGTAGCCACCTCGCCCGATCGTCAACGGGCGAGGCGGACCGGCAACGGCGCGAGGACCCTGCCGTACGAGAGTTAAATCACACTAAAAGACATACTTTGCGGGCGATACACTCTAGTGAGCTTTCAACTTTTCGTCTTAATGTACATGATAAAGAAATTATTTCTACGAAAAACGCAAGGCACACCTTGAGCAATATGTTTGGTTTTGGGACGCTAAATGGAACCATGAGGCGATGCGAAGCCGGAGCACTTGCACGATCGCGTTCCGTTGGCTTTCGTTGGGCATGCTGCCGACCTCGCGTCGTGGAACGCGCGTCCTGTCTTCCCTCTAGCCTTGCCTTTAATTCGCACAGGGCGAGCGGGGAATGCGGTCGCTCTTGGCGCTCTTTCGCTCGGGAGCGGACTTCTTCCTTGCATTTCACCGATCACAAGTGATAATGAAGGGACCACGTAAACCAACAGTACAATAAAAGTTTGATGTTTAATATATACACGATGTTTCACACTCTTTATAGTATGTACTGGGCGCATTTCAGGGAAGAGTTTCACGGTTTACAGATGATTCCCTCCGTAGCTTCGCCCCACTCATCATCATTCACCCCGTGGATATGCTGTGATTTTTTAACATGCCGCAGGATGGCGACCAAGTTCTGCGTCCAATATGCGACGCTCTTCTGGCTATCATACCTCGTTCTCTGATTACGCTTTCACCGTTAACTACTACAGCTACCACAAGGGTTTGTTTAATCATTTAATATGGATGTTAGTCGTCGGGATGGAGATGTACCACCAATAATCAAAGTGGGTGCATACACGTTAAACGTCGCCATTAGCTGCCAGACATCAATATACATTGTGCAAGCTCTCTTATATCAATGTACAGTAAGCATTCAGTTACTTCTGTAAGGGCACGCTTTACTTTCGTGTTATTCCGATACCTATGACGGAGGGATCAACCGTGTTTTTTTTTATTATCGCGCTGCACCCGCCGCGCGGCCGGAAGTAAACTTTTTACTTGACGGGTGCCGCATGCCAAGGCGCTACACAGTCATACATCGACGGTGTATAATGGGGGATGTGCAGCCAGCTAGAAGTCCAACACAAGGAAGCAAGTTGCTACACACTCAATTAGAAGACAACACATTATTAGCTGGAGGCTTTGGTCTGCAAATCCCCGCTCGGCCGCCGTGAGTGATTGTATTTACAGCAGGACTGAATTAAGGGCGCGTGAAGCGGCGAGCAGTTAAGGCGGTGAGAAATGGCAGCACTGGTATGGTGCTGATTGCTTCAGATGAATTGGTGATCGAAAATCACGGCGCAAGGTAAAGGGGCGCGCCACCTATCCGGTGGCAATCGGCAGGACCAAGACGATTCAGTCGGTGGCGTTAAACCCAACGCTACGCGCACCTCAGGACTGCCGGATGCTAGAAAACAACACGTTATTAGGTTCAGGCTTTGGGCTGGAAATGCCCTCTCGGTCGGTGTGAGCTTCGCGGTGCAAATAAGTGGCGACGTCGAGATTATCTTCGTCGGTGGCAGTTGGCAGCATTGCGTCGAGCGTCGTTGCTGCGCTGGTTCCGTAGACCAGCTTGTAAGGCATCATCTGCGCTGTTTCTTGTAGGGCTGTGTTGTATGCGAAGGTCACATACGGAAGGATGATATCCCAAGTCTTGTGCTTGAGTAGACCTACATGGCCAGCACGTCGGCGATGGTGTTATTTACACGCTTGGTGAGGCCATCAGTCTGTGGGTGTAGGCGGTGGTCCGGCGGTGACATGTCTGGCTGTATCTGAAGATTGCCTGTGTTAGCTCCACAGTAAAGGCCGCACCTCTGTCAGTAATGAGGACCTCTGGGGCGCCATGACGCAGGACGATGTTCTCAGCATAGAACTTGGCAACCTCAACGGCACTATCCTTGAGCAGGGCCCTTGTTTCGGCGTAGCGGGTGAGATGGTCAGCTCCTACGACAACCCAATTATTTCCGAAAGTCGACGTCGGGAACTCCTTCAGCAGGTCAATTCCGATTTGCTGGAATGGTCGGCGAGAAGGGTCGATCGGCTGAAGAAAGCCAGCTGATCTTGTTGGCGGTGTTTTGCGTCGCAGACAGTCTTCGCATATCCTTACGTAGCGAGCGACGTCGGCGACAAGACACGGCCAGTAGTACTTATCCTATATTCTTGCGAGCGTGCGGAAAACACAGAGGTGTTCAGCTGTCGGATCATCCTGTAGGCCCTAGGGGAGTTCTGGTCGTAATGTTGAGGGCACCACGAGAAGGCAATTAGCTCGAAGTGGCCAGAACGTCTTCAGCAGAACGTCGTTTCGCAAGAAAAGCGATACCAGCCCTCGCTTGAATACTTTCGAACAACGGCGGTCGTGCCCTCGAGGTATTCCACGAGGACCATGAGTTCCGGGCCGGCTCGCTGTAGTTCAGCGAAGCCGATGACGCTTTTGGGTCCCAAAAAGCAATCATCATCCTCGTCGTCCTGCGGCGGTGGATCGACGGGGGCACGAGGCAGGCAGTCGGCGTCGGAGTGTTCTCTTCCGGACTTGCAAACGACAGTAATGTCGAATTCTTGAAGTCTTAGGCTTCACCGTGTCACGCGATCGAAGGGTTTTTGAATTAGCTAGCGAAAACTAGGCGTGATCGTCGCTCACAACCTTCAAGGGCCTGCTATAGAAGTAGGGGTGAAGCTTGGATGTAGCCGAGATGATGGCAACGCACTCCTTTTCTGTTGTGGAACAGTTGGCTTCCGCCTTGGATAGCGACCGGCTAGGATAACTGATAACCTTTTTCCAGACCGTCAGTCCTCTGCACAAAGACGGCGCCGAGTCTTTCACAGCTTGCGTCGGTGAGGATTTTCGTATCGGCATATTCGTCGAAATGCGTGTGTATCGGAGGCGCCTGCAGGCGCCATTACAGTTCTTGAAATGCTTGAACTTGCGCCATTTCCCAACAGAATTTCACGCCGGTCTTCGTGAGTTGCGTTAGTGGCTCGGCGATCCTTGAAAATCCGTGACGAAGCGTCTGTAATAGGTGCACACGCCTTGAAATCGGCGCACGGCGCTCTCTTCGGTGGGTGGCGGGAAGGCAGAGACGGCAGCTGTTTTCCGCGGGTCTGGTCACACTCCGGACTTGCTCATCGTGTGACCGTAGGCGTGCGCACAGGGAGGGGGAGACAGGGGGGGGCGGTCTCCCCCCCTAATCACATAAGAGGGAGGGCGCAAAATCTGCCCCGTACATTGACCCTTCTAGTCACCTAAGAGGGAGGGGGGGGGGCGCAAAATCTGCCCCATACATTGACTTTGAAGGGGGGGGGGCGCTGCGACGACCCTTTGCCCCCCCTAATGGGGAACCATGCGCACGCCTATGCGCGTGACCCAAGAACAATAGCTTCTCGTATGCAAAGCGACACTTTTCAGGCATCGAGGTGAGGCCAGAGGTCTCGAATGCTTGAAGTACAGCGTAAAGGCGATCGAGGTGTTCACCGGAGTTGACGTCGTCCATACAACACAATACAACACATTGACGTCGTCCAAGTACACGAAGCAAGTCTGCCACTTCAATCCTGACATTACCGTATCAATAACGCGTTGGAATATCGCATGTGCCGAGCAAAGGACAAAGGGCATGACCTTGGAATCGAAGAGGCCATGTGACTATGAAATCGAAGAGACCTCAAGACCGGCAATAGCCGGTCTTGGGGTCCATCGAAGAAACGTACCTTGCGTTGTGGAGTCGATCCAGGGTGTCGTTTATCCGCGGAAGATGGTACACGTCCTCTTTCGTGATCTTGTTCAGGCGGCAATAATCGACGCAAAAATGTAGGGTCCCATCCTTCTTCACTAACACCACGGGACACGCCCGTGGATTCTTGGACGATTGGATGATGTCGTCGCGTAGCACTTCGTCGACTTGTTCTTAACGGCCTCGCGTTCTGGCGTCGAAACTCTATACGGGTTCTGGCTGAGCGGTCTGGCAGTTTCGTCTGTTATGATGCGATGTTTTGCGACTGGGGTCTCGCGAATTCTTGTCGACGAAAAGCAGTCCTTGTATTGCAGGAGCAGGGTTTTGAGATGTTCTTGTTTATGCTTCGGAAGGCTCGGATTGACGTCGTCGAAAGCTGGTTGGGAGCTTGGTTGGTCGGAGTAAGTTTGGTGGAATAGGTGAGGGCAAAAGCACTGGTGGCTTCCACAATTTCTTCGATGTTGGCAACGCTCGTGCCTTTTCTCACGTGCTTGTATTCGTTGCCGAAATTTATGAGCATCACTGTGGCTTTCCCTCCACGCAGCCTGGCTACTCCTCTTGCGACGCACATTTTGCGGTTGCTCAGCAGGTGCTGATCGCATTCAACGACGCCTTCCAGGTCTGCTGATGTCTGAGTGCCGACGAAAAGGATGAGGCTGGAGCGAGGGGGATTGGTGATTTGGTCTTCTAGCACGTTCAGAACGTGCTTTCTTGGTAGCGTGCGTGGTGGTAGCGCTTTGTCTTTGGATAGTGTTATTGACTCCGATGTCAGGTTAGTGACTGCACCGTGTATGCTTAAAAAGCCCATACGAAGGATGACATCTTTTGAGCAACGCTACAGGACTGCGAAGCTCGCGGGATACATGCGGTTGTTAATGGTGACTCTTGCTGTGGATTCTGGGCGGCGTTACTGGGTTACCTCCAGTGGTCCGGATTTCATGGTCTACCCAGGTGGTCTTGACTTTCTTCAACTTCGTGGCGAACGATCCAATTATGACAGAGTAATCTGTTCCGGTGTCGACGAGAGTTGTGAGGCTGTGCTCGTCGATTTGATCGTTGTAAGGACTCGGGTCCGGGGGGTCTCGACTCTGGTAGCTGGCCCCTGTCATCGGACCCTTCTTCCCGCTTTTGCAGAGAGAAGAGGGCTTTACGTGAAGCCAGGGGTTTATTTAGATAGATGCATGATAGATATCAAGGGAGAGATCAAGTTAGAGATAAAGAGAGAACTCAATTGATGGCGCCACCGCTCTCCGAGTGCGTAGCGCAAATGCGGCCACTTCGCGCATTTTGACCCTGTTCCCTTCCCGGCGTGTAGCTCGCAGTTGTATGCGGGGAACGTCGATGCGTGAAAACTGAAACGCAAAGCGAGCCCCGCTTGCTTTCTTGCGACTACGGACGAAAAGCAAACGTTCAGGAACACTTCAAACAAAGTAGTCCGCTTCGGCGTGGCGAATTGTATGCCGCTAATCACGTTTACTGGGCGAGATAAGAACTGCACAGTGCCTTCAGTTCGTCGGAAATATTCGGGAAATGCGTCGCACAAATAAAGAGCGTGGCGTGCGACGTGCGTTTAGAAGTGGGTGAATATTTTTCTTGGCATACGATAAAAAACACTTTTTATCGCCAGCCTCGCGTGTCGCTTGTCCTATGACCGGCGTGCATTAGCAGAAAGCTGGGATAGTTGAAATGACATATTAGGAACGATAAAAAGAGAGAGACCGCATGAGTTTTTTAGCGCTGTTAGTACGTCCAACAGTTAATATTATATTAACTGTTGGTAATATTAAACAACCCCCACTTCACACGGCACAAACCGATAATAATATCTGGGGTTTAACGTCCCAAAACCACGATATGATTATGAGAGACGCCGTAAATTTCGACCACCTCGGGTTCTTTAACATGCACCTAAATCTAAGTACACGGGCCTCAGACATTTTCGCCTCCATCGAAATAGCAGCCGCCGCGGCCGGGATTCGATCCCGCGACCTACGGGTCAGAAGTAGAGCGCCATAACCACTAGACCACCGTGGCCGGGCAACGTCCAACAGTTTGATAAATTATATTTTTGAACATGTACAACTGTGTTTTTCGTCTACGTCGTCCGATAATAATGCCGATCCTGAGGCTCCTCAGCCCGACAGTCGTCCACAGCCGGCCAAGTGGGCACTGCAGAGGACTGTTTTGCGTCGCAATGTTTGCCGCAAATCTCCGTTAGGACTAACGATAATAAAGAAACAAGGGAACCAACAATTCGTCAATATTACCTGGAACAGTAGCGTAGCCAGAAAAGCTTTTGGGTGGGGGTTCAACCATATACTTTATGTATGTTCGTCGGTGCGTTTGTATGTGTGCGTGTTTACATACACATTCAAAATTTAAAAAAAATTACAAGGGGGGGCGGGGGGCTGAATCCCCCTGGTTACGCCAGTGACTTCGATATAAAGCGAAAGAAACCGTGCGAAGAAAGGACGCGTTTGCTTATCGGGCACACCGAAAGGCTGCGTTCCAACGTTTTCACCGATCAGCCTCGTACTACTTCCATGGAAAATGTTAAAATAGCACCTTCGGCAGTTACCCGGCCGTGTTCTTGTAGCTTTTATGACATGCGAACTCGCAAGAGCAGATAGAAGTCGACTTTTCTCGCCGCGTACACACGCTTGCGCTGCTAGGGGCCATTGCCAACCTGCTGCGGCCATGCGCGGCTGTGCGGAGGGAACAGGAACATTTCGCCGACAGCTGCCGCTGCGACGCTGCATGTCCGATTTGAAACAGCAGCGCACGAGGCCTATAACGGACATTGACAACAAACGCATGGTCATAGCGTATGCGCACAGAAGACCCATTGTTACGAAACGGTGTGTTTGCATCTCATAGCTTTTACGGATTGTGCGGACACGATCTGAAAAATCCTCTTTGATAGTGTAGCAAGTGACGGTGAGCTTGGGTGAATTCCTTAGTACTTGTTAAAATCCAGTAACTTAATGAGCGCACTGTGTGTATTGTTTCCTCGAGTTACTCCACTTCTGTGTAATCTTTCAATGCGAGGGCATTGCATTTTAATTGTATCTGAAAACCAAAAAGAAGCATTTCATAGCAAGGCATCATTGGTTTCGTCAGGTATTTCAGGTAGGTAATCACCGCAGGATAATGTTATTACTTCATTATCTATTTTCCAAGTCGTCAACTCTCAGGGCAACCTTATTAATGAATCAGTAACGTTATTGTGATCCTTGACATTTGCACTTGAGACAACATTGTTAACTTTTTCGGCGAAAGAACGCATTTCAGTTCGTAAATGCGTGGCGTTGTCTGTTGATAGCGTCGCCTAGAGTGCAATACTACGAGATTCCAGCGCCTCGAAACGCGAGCGAACAGACTGTCGGAGTAGCCTAATATCAGAAGATATTTGTTCCTGAGCAGCAAGCAGTCTCGCAAACATATCGGCAGTGGATAGTTGGTTGTCTGTACAGCAAACTACATTCGAATAACTTGCCCCAGCGGTGTTCGTTTGGTCTGGGTTCAAGTTACTACCAGGACGCCAACTATTAGTGGTATTGCGAGGGCCAGAGTTTGACTCGATATCCCCACTTAGAAAAAAGACCGTTGAAGCAATTTAGTACAGAGAACATTGTGAAAAATGGTCAAGACGATAGCTTCGTGGGCGAGGGAGCAGCAATAGGCAGCGGTTATCGGAGCGAAAAGAATAAGCATTTTTACGGTAACATACCTGCGTGAAAAGAATATAGTTCAGCATCGTGTGTACGGTGCTGCTGCCTCGCCCGCTAAAGAAACTGCTCCGCCGGCGTTTTTACACCCAATAGTATCGATGTCACAGGGCTGCGCAGTCCAAAACTTCCATGATCGTAGGTGACGTCACCAGCGCGAGTTGCATTGCCAGCAACGATCAACAGGGACCGCTGAAATGGGCGTTCTTTTCCACAGCGGGTCCGAAATGTCTGGGAGCACTGGGCTAGTCGAAGATGTAACGGCGACCAGCTAAGGAAACCTAGTCGACGTAAGATGCTCGCTCCGGACCGGATGACTGAAGCAGACAAGCTGCGTGAAAATACGGCCCAGCATCGTGTTTTGGTGCTGTTATTTAACGTCCTCCTAAATATTTGTTCAAGTGTAGTTTTACGCGTTCCTCCGCCGAAATTCGGCCACTGTGGCCAGCAATCAAACAAGCGTCCTCCAGCTACGAATATTATATGTATGCGGCTAGAGTGAAGAGAGCAGGGGAGTGCCCGGAACGGGCTTCGAAAAGTGAAGCCCAAACAGGGTCAATCCCGTACTGGCGCTGCAATCGATAGTCTGCAATGGGGCTCTTCGATTTTCCACTTCTGGCTTTCCTTCCGTGAACAACGCGGCGAACTGTCGCGTTCTAACCATTCTAACTGCGTCGTGCACATGTCACAAAAGTTATGTACAGGTTCGTACGAACGCATGGAGACCCCTTTCGAGTTTATGTTTTCGTAGTAGTATTCGATTGTGGTGTCGTGTGTGTTTTATGTGCATTTAGCTGAGACGATTGTGATCGAACTAGCCATTTCGCTCCGTCGTATGTTTGCGTGCGTGAACACCGTCAGAACTTAACTATTTCAATTAGGTCTTCGATGTTGATAAAATGCACTGATAAAATAAAAGCGATCGGGACATTGTTTTTTGTGTGATCCTCGTAGGTCGCGAACAGCGTGCGAGCGTACTTCGATCTACGGGCCAGTATAAGAGGTATGGTATTATGTTATGCTACGACACGTCGATGTGGAAAAACGAAGATGAATTCAGAAATGTATACATCCTTTTGTTGCTTATTTCATCGTCCGCTTCGTCTTTTTCCACCTCTTAGTAATAATGCCTTGCAGTGTGTACGCGGTTATCACCTAGTAGCTCAAAAGCTGAGCTACATGAGATTTTGGAGTGCCACTTACGCGTCACACGGAAGTTTATTTTAGATATAACGCGCACTCGTGGTACCGATACCGCCGCATGTCTCAAGCTATGACAAAACGCAAGCTGGTCAACGCGTGTGTGCGACGTAGTACGCGATAGATCCTCGAGCTCTTTTGGGGACACGATCACTTTCGCGAGATTTTCGCGTCGTGTTGTGCAGCGACTGTTACACGTACTAAGCAGACGTGAGCTGGTTAAGCCGTTAGCGGCGCGGTAGCTCACCTTGCATCGCTTTCGTGGCGCCGTGCGCCAGCTGGCTGTTTTGTTCGCGGACGGGGCGAGTTGCGCACGATTTTGCCAACGTATGTGATCGTATCCCAAATCCGTATGCTCGAGAGTATCACTTCAGCTCTTCAGCAAACCTAGCCACATATTTTCAAGCGGCCAATGCAGAAAAACCAACGCGCACGCGGCGCAAAGTTTCGTTTGCTGCTACGGCGGTAGCGTTTGTTTACGTTTACGCTGGCTGTTCCAGCGTTCGATTTTGTAATCTTGGGGCAGCTTCGGGTTGTCTCGGGCTTCCCACACACGTGACCAAGACGCTGCTTCCTGTCCCGACCGGAACTAGCTGGCTGACCCTCTGGCTATCTCTGGCTGCCAGAGAACTGCCAGAAGTCCGAAAATCGAAGAGCCCCAATGTCACGTCGTTTAAGAGATGCGCACGGCTCCGTAGAAGTGGTGTGGGGTAGATTGCCCGCTTCCCACTCAAAAGGACGGGGTTCGAATCGCAGCTGTAAATGGTGGGATTTTATTCTCGGTATCACCTATTCTAGCTGTACTGGGCTTCGTTTGTTTATTAAAATTAGCTTCTGTTGGTGCAGTCGCTGCAAAATGGAAAGAAATGAACTGTTTACTCAGTCATTTCTAAAGAAGCTTTATTAAGTCAGCTTTGGTGGCCAAGCTAGTTCGTTAATTCGAGTTGAAAACACTGAGCCCCATGGGCTGGGAATCGAAAGTGCTTTGTTAGATTGGGAAGTTAGTAAAATCAGGGTTTTGTTCCTTCGAGTTTTAATTGTATTTATAACGTTACTTCAACGAAGAAACTATCAACTGCAGTAACACACTATGGCAAGTGTTAGCATTAAAAAAACAGTCATGTGACAGTGACACCAGTAGCTTTGCATTCTGACTGGCTAGTGAAGTGACATACGTCATTCATATGGTCTCAACTTGGTGGACACACTCTTGTGTGCTAGAAAATATGAAATCACTTTTTATACTTTATCAGATACCAAAAGATTTCTGTTTATAAATATTACATCGTGCAAACAATTATAACACTGCACTTGGCGCACAGTCCAATGGCCACTATGGGGGCTCCGTAGGGGCGTCTGCGCAAGCACGCATTTGGTGTGTAGCGACACCACGGACCCAAGCTAACGGGGGGGTTTCGACCCCCTCCCACGCCTAGGCGTGCGTGGCTTTGCCGTGTCCGGGAAAAAGGGGATCCAGGGGGTTGAGCCGACGCCGGGTGATTGGACCTTTAAGGCCCCTCGGCAGACGCAACACACCCCTTTGGCGCCACCTTCATGTAGACGGCACCTCTGGGCTGACCTACCCAGGGGAAATCGGCAGTCGCCTTTTCCTATCTCTCTCTCTCTACAGCTTCGTCTTTCTCTCTCACTTTCTATCTTTCCTGTCTGCTTCTCTCTTCTGTTTATTTCACCTTTTCCTGGCGGCAAGGGTTAACCGTGTGTGGCTCCCAACCTTGGGTAGACCATATTAGGTTATAGTGACGGCGTACTGCTGACGTTGCGCAGACTTTTCACATGTTCTGCCACGTCCCCCTGTTGTGCTCCTTGGTGGGTGGTAGGCGCCGTAGCCGAACAGGCGACTTTTTCCATGGGACCATCGAATCCCTCTTCCACGGATTGTGCCCCAAAAAGGGTACGCACCGATGCATCCGAATTCTTTTGGCCCAAAAACAACGGCACTTTTCTGAAATACCACGTGGTTCACTGTGAACAATCATCTGAAAAAGCTAGAGCCATTTCACCTTTTCTTGTTGCTAAGTGCTTTGTCCAATCGCACGTTCCATGTTCGAGTGGGTAATGCCTTGCCCCGAATATTTGTCCAGGCAACTGGAGTGCCGCAAGGTGGTGTCCTGAGTTGCACACTTTATATTATAAAAATGAATTCCCTACGTCTGTGTATTCCACGGAATATGTTTTATTGCACATATGTCGACGACATGCAGATCGGTTATAAATCTTGCAACCTTTCAATGTGCGAGCGGCAGGTGCAACTTGGTTTGAACAAGGTAACCAAATGGGCAGACGAGAACGGGTTCAGCCTTATCCCGCAAAAAAGTACTTGCGTATTATTCTCAAGAAAGAGAGGCCTCCATCCCGATCCAGACATTGATCTGCATGGTCAGCGGCTACCTGTCAAAACGGAGCATAAATTCCTCGGCGTAATTCTAGACACGAAACGAAGCTTCATATCACACATAAAGTATATAAAGACAAGTGCATAAAAACCATGAATATTCTAAAGGTATTGTCACGCACTACGTGGTGTAGTGACAAGAAGTGTCTGATGAATCTTTATAAAAGCCTCATACGCACGCGCCTAGATTATGGGGCGATAATATATCAGTCTGCGACACCAAGCGCGTTGAAGATGCTTGACACTGTCCACCACTCGGGCATTCGTCTTTCTACGGGTGCTCTTCGCACCAGCCCCGTGGAAAGCCTCTACGTCGAATCGAACGAGTGGTCACTCCACCTGCAGCGATCTTACATGTCATTTCTATACTATCTCAAAGTGAACGCAGACAACGAACGCCCGTCACACCCCACAATGATTTATCTAGTTCTGCCCTTTTTGACCACCGTCCTTCGGTGCGACAGGCCTATTCACTTCGTGTGAAGGGCTTAGCTGAGGAAACGGGTGTGCCACTTTTCGAACACTGTCTATTGGCGCCCGCTGCACAACTACCACCGCGGCGGTGGCAGCTTATAGACTGCGATCTTTCGTTGATGGAAGAAACTAAACACGCGCCTATTGCACATATCCGTACATACTTCCTTGAACTACAACACAAATACACTTGTGGAGAATTCTTTACCGATGCCTCAAAGTCTAACACTTCTGTCTCTTACGCAGCTGTTGGTCCATGTTTTTCCGATGCCGGCGTTCTGCACCCGAGTACGAGCATCTTTACAGCAGAAGCATACGCCATACTGGCGGCCGTCAAACACATAAAACAACTAAAACTTCAAAGCGCAGTAATATTGACCGATGCCCTAAGCGTGGTAACAGCCCTCAAAACTCTGAAAAAACATAAAAACCCTGTCCTCGTCTCCCTATACTCTCTCCTATGCACAGTCTGCGCACTCAAACAGCGCGTCGTAGTGTGCTTGGTACCAGGGCACAGCGAAATTAGAGGAAACGTGCTGGCAGACCAGCTAGCTGCTTCTGCCCACGAAAATGCTACCGCCAATACATCCATAGCTGTCCCTGCACTCGACCTAAAACCCTTCATTAAAAGAAAGCTCCGAGATCACTGGCAGCGGTCGTGGGACAGGCAAACACAAAATAAACTTCATGTCATAAAGCCACATATCGAAAACTGGCCGCCAGTATTGGAGTTATGCCACACAGAAGTAACACTTACCAGATTAAGAACAGGACATACACACAGTACACATTCACACCTTTTGTCCGGTGACGATCCACCTTTGTGTGACAGATGTAGTGAAGCACTCACCGTGCTTCACATTTTAATCGATTGCAAGGAATTAGACACGCTTAGGAAACAACTTTTCTCACTCACCTACCGACAACAAATACCATTACACCCATCAATGTTCATCAGTATGGAACCACTTTTCAAACACGACTCATTATTCGCGTTTTTAAAAGATATACATAGTTTCCACGTCATCTATCCCGGCACCCGTAGCACAACCTCTGAATAGAGGTAGTGCCTGCGGCAGCTACACTAAAAAGCACCTACCTCGCGGCCCTTGGACACAAGGGCCGTCGACGAGGTATTCGTGCTGATGCCATCTGTACATAGTTTTGTTGTCACGACCTCTTTACATTGATCCTCACTGCACACATTTCACGTCACTGTCATGATTTTAATACCTCTATGTTTTACCCGCCTTTAGCGCGAGGAATTTTAAGGCCCCTATACAGCTATTCAGCACAATGATTGGTCACATCCTTTACATATCGGAACTCAAGGATCAATGTTACTTCTTTCATCACTGGTCATGGCGCTCTTTGGCCAAGCATGGCCCTTGCGCCATTAAACTCCACATATCATCATCATCATACGCACTCGAACAACATGTCGTAGTGTGCTGTGTGCCAGGGCACCGCCAGATTCAAGGCAACGTGTTGGCGGACCAGCTAGCAGCATCCGCCCACGAAAACAGTCACAATACATCCTTAGCTATTCCCCCACTAGACCTAAAACACTTCCTGAAAAGAAAGCTCAGAGCCTTTTGGCAGACCACATGGGATATGCATACACGAAATAAGCTACACGTTGTCAAACCGCATCTGGGTAATTGGCCGCCAGTATCAAAATCACGCCACACAGAAGTTACACTCTGTAGACTTAGGATCGGTCACACATACAGTACGCACACACACCTTCTGTCCGGTGGCGAGCTACCTTTGTGTGATAGATGTGGTCAGCCACTCATTGTCCTTCACGGCCTCATTCAGTGCAAGGAACTCGATGCTATCAGAAAAAAGCACTTTTCATTACCCTACCGACAGCAATTTCCACTTCACCCTTCAATGTTCATCGGTAGGGACCCGCTTTTTACATATCAGTCACTGTCTGCTTTTTTAAACAATGTACATAGTTTTCACGTGATATATCAAGGTGATCCGTAGCACGGCCTCTAAACAGAGGTCGCTGCTGCGGTGAATACGTTAAAGACAGCACTTGCCTCGCGCGGCCCTTGGACTCAAGGGCATTGACGAGGTATTCGTGCTCTTGTCATATCTTCATAGTTTTATTCTTGCGACCACTTGTGATTCATTCCACTACACATATTTCACGTCACTCTCATGATTTTAATATATATATATATATATATATATATATATATATATATGTGTGTGTGTGTGTGTGTGTGTGTGTGTGTGTGTGTGTTTTACCCGCCTTTAGCGCGAGGAATTTTCAGGCCCCTATACAGCTACTTACCACAACCATTGTTCACATCCTTTGTCTCATGAAGTGGCGCACTTTGGCCATCAGTTGGCCCTTGCGCCATTAAACACCACATATGATCATCATGACCACTATGGCGCAAGCTTTTCAATATATCTCTACAAGAGGCAACTGGAGGCAGCCAGTGATATCACTGGTAGGGTGACATGTGAAAGTGAACGTGTTTTAAACTGTGTAAGTGCACTACTTTTCATTTTGCCTTTAGGTCAACATTCAATGCTACACACATGCAAGCGGTCCAAAAGGCAACATAAAAACATTGCAGGGTCTCTACACACTTCAAAATGCCCAGTATCAAAAGTGAGAAGGAAAAACGTGTACCTCTCCAAGCTGCACTTGAACAAAGTGAATAACCTTGCTTGATTTTGCCTCCATAAAACTGTACGTCATGTACTTGGCTGAAAATCCAGGCGAATCGCAGCGTCCATCGCTAGCAAGGTGGACTTCCTCATGCAGGTTCGCCAAAATGGTATGCTGGTCAGCTTCCCGAACCTATAGCACAATGGTGATCGTCAGAAATGTAAGAATAGCACTGGGTCATTGACAGCCCATTTGATGCAATCCAGAATGTAACTAAAATCCTACCATCAGCGATTTTAGGGACACAAAATGCACTTGCTACGTACGTGGTTGATTGCAGGCTGCATAATGATGGTCTGGTAAAGGTGATAACAGCTCACGGATGGTACGCAAATGCCAGCATGGCGCAAGAGCCGCAGCACTTTCTCTGGGCTTGCGGCTGCAAAACACAGAGCAGCACACAGCAATGCGTTCCCCACTGGCTTCTTGTTTATCATTGGCTGGCTCTGCCATTTGTAGATATGCTGGTCCCTGCAGAGTGCTTCGATGAACACCATTGAGCCACAAACTTTCATGGTGACCTTACATGGCAACTGGCAAACCTTGCACATTTTGAACAGTTCCTTAATGTTATCCTCAAAAACAACAAATTTGCGACTCTTGCAGTGGAACTTCTGCAGCTTCGCAGTGCCTGTAGAAAAGCATGAGCAATTTCAGAACATACTTGAGAGAGTATCAGAAACAGAGCATCAAAATAATCACTGCAACACAAATATAGAGACGCTACTCACTGTTGATTGGGAGGCTTTCGTACTTATTTTCAAGGCTTTTTACGAGCTTTTACATGTTTCTTCAGAGGATTCTAGCCTGACACGTGAAGCAGGGCTAACAAATGTGTCGTGTATAATTTGCAGTCAGATCTGCGAAAAACACGCAATCGAAACGAGCATCCACTTCTGTTACTGAGTTATAACTACACAAACAATGAGCTGAATGCTTTCAATCATGATACACAGGTTGTGAACAAGAAAGCACGTTGTGAAGGCTGCTTTTGATTGTAGTACCAGATAAATTGAAATTCAGCATCTTCGATGAAAAATGAAAGGTGGTACAGCTACGAACAAAACAGAAGTAACAGGAAAAGCATTTATATCCTCATGTTTTTTTTTTTTTCGCGAGCTTAATAATTCCCACCCCTAAACAATATTAAGTGCAGTAACACTGGAAGTAAGGCCATAATTACTTAGGGCAAATAGGATTGCACAGTTTTGTACACGTGAATGTCAGAGTTTCACTTTGTGGGTCCCGGCCATGCAGGAGTACTCTAATGTGGGTCATACATTCTAAAATAAATTTGTCTGATTTTGTGAGGGGCTGAGCAAGGTTACGTTGAAAAAAAATTTGCATTTTACACCCTCTTCAGTAACATGTTTAATTTGCTTGTTTGAAGTTGTGTTTGATGAGAAATAAGCACCAAGATATTTGTGTTCGGTTACTTGAGTAGTTGTGCGGTGTGTAATGCATAATTAAGCAAGTGTGGCCTAAGTATGAAGGAGACATGTTGACACTTACTTCAGATATCTATTGCTTTAATAGATATTTGCCACCCAACACACCAGTGCGTTATGTAGTCCAAATTGTGTTGTAGGTAATTGTGGTCAGTCGAAGACCTAATGCAGGGATAAAGGGCACAGTTATCCACATACAGACGCATTTTGGTATATACAGCCTGAGCCATATTATTATTATACACCATAAACTGCAATGATCCGCAAACAGATCTATGGGGGACTCCAGAAGTAAGAGGAGTAAGCCTCTTGGCGCTGCAGAGCAATAGCACTGTCTGTTGTTCCCTGCTGTTTAAAAAGTAGTCAGGGCTATCATCCAGTAGCTTCTTTCTTTCACCTCGTAGCAGGGCACTTGTATAATTGTCGTTGTGCAGACGTTCACTGCAGTTTATATGAAAACCTCTTTCAATGTTGTACATACCCTGCCTTGTCAGCAAATGCAGGCGATTCCATGAGTCATCCACGACACGTGTATTCTTCATTGTGCAGACGTTCGTTGCTTTTTATATTAAAACCTCTTTGAATGTTGTACATAACCTGCCTTGTCAGCAAATGCAGGCGATTCCATGAGCCATCCACAACACTTGTGTATTCGTCATTGTGCAGACGTTCGTTGCAGTTCATATTGAAATCTCTTTGAATGTTGTACATAACCTGCCTTGTCAGCAAATGCAGGCCATTCCATGAGCCATCCACGACACTTGTGCATTCGTCATTGTGCAGACGTTCTTTGCAGTTTATATTGAAATCTCTTTGAATGTTGTACATAACCTGCCTTGTCAGCAAATGCAGGCGATTCCATGAGCCATCCATGCTGCCCTGATAGAATAGCCATGTTCGGTGCCATTGTTGTGCCAGCTTGCACTTTGCCTTGAAAAATAAGAGCAATAAACATAAGATATTATGATCATACCTCTGCTACTGTTTGTAGCAAACATAAATCCGGCAACGCTTGTTTTTTTTTCTTTTCGTGGATATGATAAAAGTATATGTTATGGAAGCTCACGTGAAGTACTTAACGAATGTCGACTGATGAATTATTAAAAACACCAGGTCATCGTAATCAATCCGGCGACGGCACCACGGTGTGCCTCCTTACAATATCATATTTTTGCAGCACGACCATGTCGCAGTGGTAAATTCGCATGTGCTGATAAAAGCGGTATGTACATGCCTTCGTTTCCATGAGGATGGCCGCTTCCCCAGTACTGGCACAGAGGACGAACTCATTGCACGTGCAGTCTCCCACGTTGTAGTAGTGATTATAGATGTCCACGATGAGTCGCAGTGCAAACGTCTTGCCGCATTCCACGGGCCAGGGGAAGCATAAGGAAAGACCAGTACACCATAGCTTACACATGCCCGCCTTCTGAGGTGGCGGGACGTTTTTTTCTCCTCGTGGCTTGGCTCTGACTCCGCAAGGAACCTATAGTTGGGTTATGCTGAGTGAGTTGCCATGGTAACGTGACGCTTGGTGAGGACGCTGTTAGAGCTCCTTGCTTACGAAGTGCAACGCCAGAACGTAGAAGACAGTACAATCGACAGTGGCTCGCGGCAAACATCGCCGAAAATTGTGCCTGAGGGGCCGGCCGCAAAGGGCAGGCCAGACGGGAAAGTGCGATGCAAGTAACGCGCCATCATACTGGACGACATTGAAGAGGCCGACAACCAATTATTATGGCACATGTTTTCTTTAGTGCAATGGAAAGCTAACAGGCGAGAATGTCTAATCACGGAATATTAATGAGAATTAAGAGACAATAATGCCACGGAAAGTATAGGGGGTGTTATATGTAGTAATTAGGATATAAATGTGAAGAAAGTAAAGTGGACGAAAAGATAACTTGCCACCGAAATTTCGGTCCCTGCTGGCGATCCTTGCGGTGGCCGCTTGCATCACATATGCGGGCACCACCGCCGTGACACCACACCACCGCAACCCCGAGAAAAGGGAGTGGCTGGTGCCATCTCTTGACAAGCGACCACAACTGAAGACGCGACGGCTAGAATAAGTTAGTGAGCGGCGCCGCAGGCACCTTTCTACAGGAGGCGTTGTATAGAACACGAAATGCTCCATTGTGCTCTTCTGCTGGGCTGCTCGACATACCGGTCGTCTGCGACTTCAAAACGCATTGTAAGAATATAAACCTAGTAATTCATGAAAAGGATGGCTGAATCTGTTGCCGTAATTCACGGTGTCCTTATTTCCATCAGGATCTAATCACACATTCTAGCCAGTTGTCGGTCCCCTTAAACCTGCGATAATTTTACAGCGAAAGCTGTTATCAGGTCACAACGGCAGTGGGGAAGTTGTCTGCCGCTGCCGCCGGTGTCCGTAACCACTATCGCGCGAAATACACGACGGATGAGATTTGAACCCAGACCCTCTGTGTGGAATTCGAGTATTCTACCATAGAGCCACGCTGGTGCTTGAAACTCCTTTGGAAAAATGACCCTATACAGGCGTCGTGTCGGGCAAGGAATCTCGTGTAGATGTGTAATGTAGCGTGGCAGAAGAGTAAAATAACCACCAGGCGTCACACAGTGCTAATTGCGCAACGAATGTGTGGTTTAAAGCTTCCCACCCACTACAAAGCGGTCAACCATAGTTCTTCATTGTCAGCAGCCGCATGCAACCTCAACAAAGTGCACATAATGTCTTACAGATGTGTAGCGGGTACCTTCGCTTATCCGCAGAAAGACGCATAATGGCATAGTTGGTGGTTCCCTACTTCACAAAAATTATGATGATTTATGGCGTAGAGAGTAACTTGCAAGTGTACTTGTGTTGTTTCCCCCAGAGAGTTCACAGCTGGTTCTAGAAAGCCCTCCCTTGCAGTTTTCGCTGTGGCTGTGCTGCGTGTTCCGCGCAGGCCTGGCGATCTTTTTAAAAATGAGGCGCGTAGTTTTTACGTCGCATTCCCACGCAATCTGTAGAACGACCTCATGACAGAGGTTGCTGCTGCGGTAACTACATTACAGGAAGCACCCACTTCACGGCCTTTGGACTTAAGGGCGTTGACGAGGCGTTAGTGCTAATACCACATAAGAGATTTTTCTCTCGTTGTGCTTGTGCCGCTCCTAATTCCAGTAAAGGCTCTCCAACGCCACAAAGGCCTTTTCAAAAATTACTGCGATGTGTCACGCCTTATTGTTGCCTGTCAGCCTACGCATTGTTAACGATGCACCTGTCGATCGGGGGACGCACTTTAAGCACAGCGAGCTGGAGAGGAGTGTTACCGTAGTCCCGTACCGTATTTGCGTAACTCGCTAAATATCTCTATTAACGCGATAGCGTTAAAGAACTCGTTTCGAGGAAGTTCCCGTGTCTGCATCGTCGGTGGTTAGCGAAAAATCTTGTCCGTGATCGAAAAATCGAGACAGATACAAATAAAATAAATAATATAGAACTTCCGCGTGAGAATCAAACCCAGCCCGTGTGCGTGGCAAGCAGGTGTTTATTACCGCAGAGCTGCGCTATACGCCTAGTGCGCGCCGACGGAAGTGCCATAGGCGGCGAACTCAATCATCGCTCTCGGGAAAAAACCAGACGGCCGCCGTGGTTTCCTACGTCGTTGTACGTGTGTTTCCGCGTTGTTCACGTTTCCGTAGTGAAATAAGCAACGTTCGTCGTATGTGTGGTGGCCGGAACTTCAAGGGATGTCGAATAACAATTGCTGTGGAGTGGAGTGCTCAAACACCTTCAAAAACGCGCCCGGAACACGGTTTTACTCACCTACCGCAAGACCTCCTGAGCAAGAGCGACGGAAGCAATGGATCGCCGCTGTTCGTTGGCAAAGACGAGCCGCTTCGTCATTGTGCGGGTTAACACGTCGCTTCTTGTTCGAATGCTTTCGTTCTGGCATATCGGTGCTCGCTGGATGCACTCGATCATGTTGACACTGGTAGACGACCAACGTTATCAGCCTGAGCATGCGTTGGTTCGGTTCGACCGCCGTGCAGGGCACTTCGCTCAAACGTTTGTAGTTCGGGCGAGTTGGTCATCCATGAACTTAGCGTGTAGTAGCGCGGTACATGTACCGCGCTATTACAAGCTAAGTTCTATATTTATTATTTACAGAAACAGAAATGCAGCGATGGTTGACTACAGAAGAACAAGAAGTGATTGAGACGAGGGATAGCCCTCATACAGCCAATTAACACAATCATTGTTCACATCTGATATGATGTCCTGGTGCTCCTTGGCCATCACTGGCCCTTGCGCCATAAAACACCATATATCATCGTCATCAGGCGCGCATATTGCCTTGCAGACACGTAGTGGGTGCTTCGCTACAAAGGTGCAGCGCCGGATAGAGCTATCGCGTTCCACTCGTAATTGCGAAGTTTAAGCGCCCTCCAATTGTTTGTAGTATACCAATAGTACAGCCATCGCCATTCGCTTTCGTAAAGATGGATTTTAGGTCGCATGCACGTCTGGGTCGTCGCGCTCTGTACGGATAACAATGCGCAAGAAATGGAGAGAGTTAATAAATTTATGGGCATTAAAATTCTTTATATCAGTATATTGAAAAAGCGTAATCGTAAACTTCTTGCTGAAATGCATTCCTTGTTGTCTAATCGGCGTTTGGTGATTGAACCGGTAAGCATCTTGCGCAGGTGGGATTCCCTTGTGGCGGGGATTCGCTTCCTTCAAGGTGTAAAGTACCTCGAATGCGGCTGGTAAAGTTGAGTCGTGCGCGTGTCCGCTCCTCGGTCAGTTGATTACAGCGACGGTGGGGACGGCAAGCGCGGTGGTATGGTTTCGTTCGATGACATCCAGTGGGCACGTATGTGCTTATCGTTCTTCATTTTGCTGATCACTGCGAACCACACTACTATGGCGGCGACCACGATAATGCACACGGTGACGCCGACGTACTCCCAGAAGGGTTCCTCGGTCTCGCCCTCTTGGGCACGAAGCTTGCGTTTTCGTTCTCGCTGCGTACAGAAACACACAGGAACTGTTTCAGGCGAAGACCAAAGTATTGACAGGTAAAACTAGGTGTAGCGCTGCCCCTCAATTGCTTGGGCGGTTTCCTTATCCTACGTGAGCGCGACATCTTTACCTGATGCAGCACGCAAGACAACTCCTGCTTGGCGGATGAAACAGTGCCAGGTAGCCGTCAGCTGTTGCTTCTGGTCAATTAGTGCTCACAACATTGTAAGGCATACAGCCAAGCTCTATCTTGCTAAACACTGGTGCGAAGCTGGGCGTCACCTTCCTGCGGTTGCGGGGTCTGACGTAGTGTGCCCAAGAGCATGCGCGGCCTAATAGATGGGTGAAAAACCAACACACACGTTTTGCACTAGCGATGACGTCAAAGAGTGCTTCTCTGTAACCGAATACGCACCCGACCTCAGGACGCTTGCAACATCTCGATGCATAAGAATGATGCGTTTCGGCTGTTAACACGCGCCCGATTCTTTCAGAAATAACAATGGTTACTTTCGATAAATGACAACGTCGTGTAATGCGCACATTCAGCAAAACAAAGGCGCTTACCAATATCATTCCTGTTTCAAAGTAACGTGCAAAGCATGTCGTCATGTCGATTAGACCGTGCATGCTCGTGAGCGCACCACGTCAGACCCCGCAACTGCCGCGGTGTCGCTCCGAAGAGCAAAGCCGGCTGCTCGTGCGCTCTACACAGAGGTAGGTGGACGGGGCTATGCGTGCCCCATCTTTAAAATTGGCGTCGTGGAATGTCTCGGCGCAAAGCAACGCCGTCTGAAAGAAAAGCAGAGAAGGGGCAAGAAGAGGAGGCGTCGCGGAGAAGGTGCTCGTGAGCGAAGCACAATAATGCGGGTAGGCGGAGAAAACATTTCCGTACTAACCAAATTAACCAGCGCAGGCAGCTTCTTTACAGCAGCTTCTTGCATGTTCACTTGTGCGGAAAAGTGAAAGTGCAAGATGCTGCTGTAAAACCTTGCTCCACAAAGCACGCACGACGTTTCATTGAATGCCGATCGGAAGTAGTGTATCACATACCGCTATCTTGTGGAAATGAATGAAGGGAATTTCGGAGGGCTCATTTCTTTGACACAGCTTTAATGAAAATCTATAGAAAATGAAGCCAAAAAACTAATAGGGAACGTTAATTGGACTGTTTCAAGTGCATTGTAATAAAAATGTGATATAGATGTGAAAGAAATAAAGTGGAGGAAAACACAACTTGCCTCTGGCAGGGACCGAACCTGTGACCTACGGGTCTTGTGGAAAGTCATATAGCGGGCAAAGAGGCCGTTGCCTACATGGTTGACTGCGAGAACATGCATATTACACCATGAAGAATGGAATGGGCCGTAATTTTGCTCAGCATTGTGCAAAAGTGTGGTTGCACGCAACACTTTGACCAAAGAAGGGTATCTGAAAGGATACAAGAATCGGTGCACCAGAGAGATCTTCTAGGCCTAGGTTATTGACACGCGCAATGACTCATCCGAAAGCATGGCTTCCGTATACTTGCTGAACAAATAGCGTGAATATCTTGACCACTGACTATAATTCTTCGCGCGTGTGCCGTTGAGGAGTGCTTGTCTTCATATCACTTTATTAAAGGCAGTCTTTGTTGGGATACTAGAACGCAGAAATTTTGTTCTGTCTGTCACATGATTCAGCCCCCCGATCAAAGTTTAAGCACTTTCTGAACGCCCAGCCATCTTGAACTGGTAGCTGCGGTCATACTTGTGAACATTGTCGATCAAAAAGCAAATATTAAGCATATCTGAGGCGCAACATCAATACGTAAGTATTAGGTGGTGTCTTCCTTTACTAGAAAATACATAGATACGTAATTCTAAAGACCGTAGTGTTTCTTAGGCTGCGCTAAAAATGCGACGCTATGCACGAAAAAGGTCTCTGCGGACGATATTATGCTGCCACCTGGCAGTGGCCCTGGGAAGAGCCTCATGGGTGGCCACGGATGAGACGAGGACTCGTAGTACGGCCGGCAAAAGACTATCGTCTTTCGACGACATTTGCAGCGAAGCATGCAGATACACAGCCAATTTCTTCTTGTTTTTCTGAGGGTATATATCCCGCTGCGGTGAAATGAACTCGTTGCTAGTAAGCGCTTCGTTTTGCCCCTCTTTCTTTGTCCCTTCCTAGCGCTGGTTTCAGAAGTTGAGGGAGCATTTGGGGCGTCTGCCTGCTACGAAACGATACGATAATCGTCATCTGGCTTGTTTCCGTCCCTGCTTTCGTATCACTAGTGCTGTATCAGGCTGATAAACAAAAGCCGTGCGCGGGCGGGCTCGCGAGACAGACGATGAATATTGTTTCGTGGCAGAAAGGCGCCCCAAATACGCCTTCTTTGTATTCGAGTGTAGGGGCGTCACTGTATTCAGTTGAAGTGCAGTAAATGTGTGATTAGGGCAAATAAAAGCGGACAAAAAACAGCTTAGCGCCGTTTGCGACCGAACCAGAGCATTACCTTACTTACGGGTGCGCTGCGGTACACAGGGTGCAGTACACTGCAAATATGTGTAACAAGCGTCGAAAGCTGGGTGAGTTGGTAAGGTTGCATCTTCTAACAAACTGCGCAGCAGACGGGACACAAATAAGGAACGAAAGAGACAGACGAGTGCAGACTCACAACTATTGTAAACGTAGTCGACCTATATAGTGTGCAGCAAAGACAACATGTCACAGACAATGTTTATCAGCGTAGCGCGACGCTACGCCAAAAACCCACAAAGAATTCTAATAAGGTGTACGTGCAAGGCCACGTAAGTCAACAGTAGCATGTAAAACTGAGATATGCGTACTCCTTATCCGACAGGCTTATAGAGGTTTCACTGATGCACCCTTCTCCCTTTCTTCTAATATGGAAAGCCTTTATTATTGTTCGCCCTATGTATCTCCTATCTCTAGATATGACATTCGCATCTCGAAAAACAGGCTCGCAACAGCACTCCCTGCAGTGCGCTGGCAGATGCGAACCCGGGCTTTTGGATTGTGAACGCTCGTGTTCCCTTAACCTTATGTTAATACACCTCCCGCTTTCACCGACATAAGACCTCTCGCAAGTAAAGGGCACCTTATACACAACACCCACAGCGCATGGCACATACTGGTTTTCTTCCTTATGTTGAACATGACACTGATTTCTTAGTGCCATGCAAGGAGGTTCTTTCCTTTCACTAACCATCGTGCAAACTTTTGACATCTTGCCTGGTGCTGAAAATGCTACGCGTACACCATACTTCATTCCTATCTTTTTCAGACCATGCGAAAGGCCGTGAACATAGGGAACGACTGCAAGTGAATACTTCTCCTTGGCATTATTACTATGCTCCTGGGTCGTCCTTCCTTTCTCCTTAACAACACGCAACAGCTTGTTGCAGACCGTGGCTGCCACATGGTCAGAATACCCTGAGATGTTGAGCCTTTCAACATGCATTTTGAAATTGTCATGGATTACATGGAAACATGACTTCTCCAGCGAAGCTAGCAAGGTAGTGAACGCGATGCCCATCTTTACAATATTCGAATGGTTAGAGGCATAATTAAGCAAAGGTTTTTTGGCCCTAGGTTGGTAAGCCCAACACACATGGTCTGCCTGGAAACGTAATTAGACAGGAATCGCACGAATTCTCTAAAGTGAACCTGAGGCTAGACCAAACGTACTAAATACCTCGAGAACACAGTTGGCGGTTTCCCTATACTGTCGCCTTCCCAAAAACACCAGATAGTCATCCACGTAGCGGAATATTCTCACAGAGTCTTTCAAATGATCCTGTATTGCCCTGTCCACACCACTAAGAAATATGTCATTCAGGATTGGCGCTACACTTGATCCAATGCAGACCCCCGATTTCTGCACATAAAGGTCTTCCCCGACACCTACAGTGGTGGAGTCCAAATATAAAGCTGAAAGTTCCAGGAACGTTTCGACCGACACATTGCTTCTCCGAACAAACTCAGCCTAATCATTAAATTCTGTGATGCAGGCCTTGACGCCGCATAGAACCGCTTTTTGCGGCAGGGAATAGAATAGGTCCGCCACATCAATGCTGGCCGCGGTACAGCATCCAGGGTTGTCTTCATTTAAGAACGTCACCAGCACGCGTGAATCCGGCATCCTGAATGGATCCTTCACCTCTAGTCGTGCTAAGTGTTCCTGGGGAAATCCAGATATCACGCGCAGCCACGTGCTTCTTTCAGAGACTATAGCCCTTAGAGGGATCTGAGGCTACCTTCTTTGTGTCCCGTCTGCAGCGCAGTTTGCTAGAAGTGCACTACAAGTTGCGCTACGGGCGATGGCCGAGCCAGCACCACTCGTGGTCAGGGAAGCGAATGTAGAACAAAACTAAAAACAACAAAGGACGGTCCCTCGGTTCATTCCATCAAATGCTTGACTTCAAAGAGAGAGCCTTGACCCCAAAGGTTTTGATGCTTTCGGGTAGCATGTGAGGATTTATTAAGGCGAAAGCCTTAGATGCCTCACAAAACGCAAAAATCAACCGTCGGCATCAACACGAGTGATGCGAAAAATCGTCACATGATTATGTCACAGATTGTCAACATTTGTGACGTCATTATGACATCACATGACGTCATCACGCGACAACGTCGCTTGGTCAAAGGTGCACCGATCACGGAGTCAGTGCGAAACGAGGTGAGGGGCAGAAAGCTTGCAGTGCCTCGGATTCTGGAGGCAGTGCAAAACAGCGTTAGGTGCAGAAAGCTTTCGGAGGGGGGCAGGAGAGGATCAATACATCGACTCAGAAGAAGATCGGGCGTTAATATAATCCGATATGTTTATGAGATATACCGTAGTGGAGGGCTCCGAAAATTTGGACCATTTGTGACTCATTAACATACATCCAAAGCCTCTTATAATTTCGAATTCGTCGACATGCGGAGGCCGCGCTTGGCATTACATCTTATATTAAGCAACACGGCTGCAGTCATCAGTAGGGCAAATCAATGGGTTGTTTGGTCAGGGACAGAGAACACTTCAAAGGACCACTGCTCAAAAGAAGTACAGACGAAAATATAGTTACAGTTATGCGCATCTGGGTAACCATATGCACCTTACCTTGATTTCATCCTGATTAGTGTAAACGTTCAGTGATAGTGATTTCAACTCTACTCGCATATTCCTGCAACGCAAAAAAGAAAATCATCCTCACGTTTTCCGCTGCTGTTGGTGATGCTCCCTGAGATCCGCTGTCTGAGCGCTGCTCACGCCGCAGTCTCGAGGCAGACGGCAAACCACTGTCTGTAGTTCCGGCAGATGAGGATCTATCATTGCGCTGCGCTCTGTGTCCAGGGAACGGCGATGGCGAAACCTGCAGATGCACACTCTGCTCTGTTTACTGCTCCAAGTACGTTTCCTTGAAATGCAGCCTAGCTAGATATCACAAAAAGCCCTTAGTCGTCGGGGTAGCCGACGAGTCCCAGGGCGGGCTGGGCAGTATTGCGATACAGTATCGCGATAGTATCTTAGAGGGACTCAACAGTATTCAAAAGTATCGGTATCGCTGTATCGAGATACATTTGTAAAACGTATTTGTATCTCGGTAGTGAAATACATTTATGATGTATCGGTTACATCGCCATACCGTGCAAGACACGGGTATCTCGTTACTTTTTTTGTCGGAAATGTGCTGACATGTTTCCAAGGGGAAAAGAAGACTTTGTTTTGTGCTAAACGAAGCAAGGGCGCGCCGCCAGTCGGCGACACAGGGAGAGCGCTGAGGGTTTCCCTTAAAGGGGCCCTGCAACACTTTTTCAGCATGGTCAGGAAACGCTGCCGATCGGTAGACGAGGCTCCGGAGAACACGCCAGCCAAACATTATACCGCAACACGCGGCCTGGGATTCACAATAAATTCTGAGTCACCTAAAAAGCGCGTCCTCTTCTCTCGACAAAAATTATGCTTATGGCGTCACTGCCATTGGCTGATTTGAACATGGCGCGCTCGGTAGTCACTGCGGCCGCCGCGCGAGGCCGTCACTTGCCCGCGCGATCGCACTAAAGGTACACCGCGCGTTCGAAGAAAAAAAAAGAAAAAGTGCTCAAGCACACGAGGCGCACGTGACGTACCTTGTTGCCCCGTGCCACACCTCGCTGCTTAGCTTCCAGCGCTTTCGTCAGGACGAGAGAAGAGAGAAAGATTTGTCGCTCGCTGTAATTGCTTTCTAACTCCGCTCGTACTGGAGGGATTGTCAACATTTTGCGGTGGCGGATTCTTGGGGAAATAAGCTCCCTTATGAAGCCATTGCATGGCTACTTGGAAAAGTGCTTCAGGGACCCTTTAAGGTACGAACACACCGCCTGTCGGCGCCTCCGATCGGCGAGCAGCCGCAGGCTGTCCACTAGTGATGCCAACTCAAGGCAACGTTTTATCCCTAGACTGGCCCTCGAAAATACCCTAGATGGCAAGAAAAATCCCTAGATAATCTGTTTAATGTCGTCATTCAGGTTAATTCACAATAAACAAGGTATAAAGATCGTTCGCTATGTGGCCCAATTCGTGTGAATTTATTAGAACTAAAAGACGTCATAATTCCAGCCACTGAAGGTCTTTTTCTGCGTTTTCTGTGGAGTAATTGCACATGGAGGGCTTGCAGATGGTGTCATTTGCTACAGAGACAGAGAAATTTATCAAGTTCACTTTGCCTACTCATTGAAGGCGTCGATGTGATTGTTTGGGTCAATCGCAAGTCTGTAACCCCTTTCTTGTACTTGCAGCTTGCGAGGTGGTGGTCAATTTCACATTTTCCACAGTTGCAATCAGCGTTGCATGATTTTCCACTATTGTTACTATTTTCGTTCTTTTGAAAACGGCGCGACCGAAAGACTGAAAACACACGATGTCTTTTCGTCTCTACAAACTCACCCAATTGTCAGTCCTACTTTCGTTCTCTTTCTCTCAAGGTCTCGTGGGCCAGAAGTTCTTAGACATGGAGACTTTGCACGGTGAAGGCGCGTGGCGAGCGTGAACTTTGCATATTTTCATGTGCGCTACAAGACAAAATTTTGTTTGTTTCACAAACAGCAATTTCGTAGGGCGCTCATGATGATACACGCGCTCATGCTAAACACTCAGAAGGACAAAATTTTAGTTCCCCGCAGTATTCAGCATATTATAATATCGCGTTACAGAACTGCTATTGGCTTCACTCTGCCCGCCAGAACACCAAACCTCTCTTAGATGAAAAACAGCAAAGGCCGAAAATTATCGTTTTTGTACGTTTTCTAGTTGAAAACGCGTGATTACTCAATAATGTCTCTGTTTAGATCGCGTAATGCAACATTTTCAGAGCCTTACAAAAATCCCTAGATTCAATAAATAGGCGCCAAATCCCTGAAATATGTAGTAAATCCCTAGATCTAGGGATACATTCCTAGGGTTGGCATCACTGCTGTCCACATTGCCACCGCCGCGAGAGTACCGAGGCGAGAGGACATGTCGAGGCGCGCACGCCCGGCGGCTCGCGGCTTCTCCGGGAGGTGAAGGATCTCTGCTTCTGTAGGGGAGAAGTTCTCCCCTACAGAAGCAGAGAGGCGCTCATTGGTGGTTTGCTTGCGCGGAAGCCGGCGGCAGCGGCAATACAGCATATCCACGGGTGAATGATGAAGAGCTTGGGCGAAGCTCCTGAAGCAATCATGGTTACACCGTGAAATGTTCAGTGGTTTCGCCCAGCAGTACTCAAAGCGATACGCCGCTTTGATTACTGCACGCCATCTAGCGTGCAGGGTGCCGCTACTTTTTTTTTCTTTTTTTCCCTTTTTTTCTTTTTTGCACACATCTGTATGGGACAGCGCCATCTAGTATATCGTCACCCAACTGCAGTTTGCATGCATCTCTATGGGACAGCGCCATCTATTGAATGATACGGGAGACGCGACGGCGGGGACACGCCGCATGGAGCGACGACCGACCAGGTGATGCTATAAGGAGCTTCGCCCCTATAATAGCGCAGGGAGGAATTCGCTCGGCGGCAGAGAATCACTGACGCTCCAGGAAAGAAAGAAAAGCGGCGTCGAGCGAGCGGCGCGCGGGATAGTGCCGCGTCGCCAGTGTGTTCGTACCCTTACGCACAGAATGGTCCATGTGGTAAAGAGCCCGACGCCGCTCACGTTACCACAGAGGCAGTTGTGTCTGCCTCTGCCGACGAAAGTCGCTGCCTGTCGAGGCTGGTGCAGCAACCCTATTTTTTTTCGGTCGGCTAGCCATTCCGCGAGTTCACGAGTCTTCTGTTGAGGCCGAACCGATTCTGTCTAGAGGAGAACCACTTTGAGACGCTGCTATAGCTTAATTATAATTAACGCAACAACTTTCGCAGAAAGCCAAATCTTGCGTGTAGAATAAATGCATACATTTTCTTAATTTATTGGTGCTCCTCAGATATTGAAGCGATATGCTTCACTTGCAAGTTTCAATCTGCTGCAACAGTATACACGGTATTATGCAGCACTTATTAATGTCTTTGCGGAGCATCAACATCCCCGAAACTAAGCATTCGGATGTCTGTATTCCGGGATACCTTTTTCGTGTTTTTGCAAAGGTATCTACGAAATATCTCGTTACCTGAAAGAGAGATGTATCTTATAACCTGTATTTTAGGGTTGCCTCACGTGTATTTCGATATATGTATTTCGGAATACAGAACCGTAGCCAGGAATTTTTTTCGGGGGGGGGGGGGGGGCATTTGCAGAAAAGCTTGACTATTTGAGAAAAACGCTAATTTTCATTATAAAGTTTTGGTAAAAACATCTACTTCACCAAAATTTCGTGGGAGGGGAACCTAGACCCCCCCCCCCCCACCTGGCTAAGGGCCTGCCGGAATACTTTCCTGGGCATCTCTGCCCAGTCCTGCCGACGACGACGCAGTGAAATACAGAGAGGAACGTAAAGCAATCGCATACAGCGCAGCAGATACAGCGCGCCCTGTGGAATCAGCGTCCTGCAAAGCTCCTGTACATGTTTATCATCCACCCAGTATTCAGATCAGTATGACGGGACGTGTTTCTGTGGGCTTTTCCTTAGATTATGAGGCTCGCGGGGATCGCCGCACTGTCAGGGTAAGTGAGCGTTTAAACCGCTCCTTTAGGGAACTATGCATGCTGGTTGTCTGAATGAAGGTATGAAAACTACGAAATATGAATTTTTTTAGTAATGGGATGGGGTGTCCGCGATGTCAGCGATCATTTCGTACTTGTCTCGGAGTAGCCCGTTAGTTTGGCTCTACCGGAAGGTGACTAAAAGGCCTAAAGTAGAAAGCACGAGTGAATTCAGAGAAAACGAAAGGGAATGTAAAAGTGTGACTTCGTAAGGGGACCTCTCATCTGTGAGGCATGAACTTCCGCGACCAACAAAACCCCCAGAAGTTCAGAAACAGTCGCTGAGTGATCATCACGTGTTTTGCAGCTGTTGCTGATGGCTCCTGAGGCGCTCCATGCGCAGACATTTTGTGCCCAAGTCTCGATCCTGACCGCGAACCGTTGTCTGTTGTCCCAGCAGACGATGGGCGTTTGCGATATTGCGGTCCTGAACAGGGGAATCGTTCTGGAAGAGCCTGCGCATAAGGAAAAAGGAAAAGTTTGTGATCGGCTGCTTCAACCATACACGTGATTTCACTGTTTTTACCCCAACAATTGCCCCTCATAGGTGGTACGCTGTGACACGTAAGGTATTACACATAATCTTTCGTTGTTAGCGTGTCGCGCTTTCCGGCACCTTTTAGGCGCGGTCACAAGGTGCATCAAATGTTCATGTTCCCTTGTATTGGGAAAAGGTTCAATATCGGCGATTGGTTAAACCCGATGTCGCACTACAGGAATCCTGCAATCTTCGACGCAGGTCAACCCGGTGCTGCACTCTCTGCTCAATAGGTCCAAGTATCGTTTCGACGAACAACGACATGACACAAAATATTTCGACCAATGTACCGCTAACAGCTTCGCTGTGCCATGAACTTCACCCCACGAGATATATTGTTTGAGATGTGTGTCATTCAACCCGCCTTAAGTGTTTCATTTAGGACAACCATTCAGGCCTTCATATCATGCCAGCAGGCCGTGTACTTCCGCGAGGACGTTTAATATCTTAAGCGGCCTATGCAGGTAGCGTATTTTCTCGCATATAACTCGCACCAGAAAACGAAGAATGTGCTTAGAAAGGGGGGGGGGGGTGCAGGTTATATGCGGGGTTATGTGCATGTTTCTTTTTTGTACAGTTTAAGGTAGGGGTGCAGGTTATATGCAGGGGCGGGTTATATGCGAGAAAATACGGTATATACCTAATGAACACTTGTCGCAGGGTGAGTTGATGAGCTATTGACATCTTGATTTTAGCGCTCAAAAACAGGAATACACGGTAGCGCAAGCGCTTGTCCTCTCGTTCCTCTTGTGTTCGTCTTCTTGGCGCTAAAATCAAGACGTCGTCAGGTACATACGTGCAGACGTCGTTTGGCTATTCCAGCAGTTGCTTTTTGATGGCAAAGGCCGATTTTTTAATCAACGTATCGCTACCTTTGTAGTCAGTTGAACTCATAGCGTTTGGACCACATTTATTCTACTAAAACGTTCCGGTGGGAACTCTTAGAAACGTGGCAGTGATGCGTAACTCATTATTTTGCGTAAGTTTCACGTCACCTTGTAATGGCATGGTGACTCAGTGAATTTGTTGTTTTATGGACATAACGCTGTGTTGTGAGGACAGTAATTCGCAGTGGTAAAACTACCATCAAAATTTTCCTTGCCTTCTGCGTCGGGCATAATGGGGTTCCTTTAGGACTTTATTCAATGACGGCAGATACTTAGTCGTAAACAACGTCACAAGATTGTCTTCTGCCTATGTGCGAGTGATTTAAATGTGGCAAAATACAATGTCGTACATCACTGCACAATTTTTTTTCCTTCCAGCATTGCACAAATATTCATTCGAAAAACACAGTCAGAAAATACGCTGTCAATAACATGCTTATAGCAGCTTAGCTGACAGACCGTGCGCGAGAATGGGTCTTCCACATCTCAAAAAAAAAACAAAAAACAAATATACGTTGACAGTTTGGCGTATAAAAAGGTGTACCAGTCGTAGCCATCGATGCTTGGCAAGAATGAAAAGATTAGTACGGCTGCATTGTTTCCGGCTTGATGCCCACACAAAGACAGCAGCATGCTTGCATGCAATGAATATTTCTGAAGAATATGAATGCGTTATACGCAAGGTGCAAAACAAATGTGAAATGACAACGCTGTCTGTGAAGTCTTCGTTGGCTTTCGTGGTGATGGAATATAAGCCCTCTGCGGGCAGACATATGAATTCGACATGGACAATTGTGCACTAGAGGAAGATTAATCCTTTGCGAAAATTTCACGCTAAACATGCACTATTTTTATGCGCGGTTCAGAGGTTGGGCAAAATGGCGACGAACGTTACAAGGAAGACGCAGATGCGACCCGAAAACAAACAGCGTTCTGGGCAAGGCCGTTACTTACAATGAAACTGGACGCTTGTGCATCCCCTAGAAAACTCTCAAAGGAGATTTCGCGCCCGTCAGCTCCGCTGGTCGCCCGCTTTCACAGCGTGGATTAACACTGATCTTTTAGGGGCGTAGCTCCTCTTAGTCTAACCTTGTCCCATGTCAGGCGTAACCGGCAGTCGGCAGCATCTCCCGAACAGTATAATAGATGGCGCTGTCTCATAGAAGTACATACAAACTGCAGTTGACTGCTGATATTTTAGATGGCGCTGTACACAATCAGTGTTGGTCCAATAGAAGTGTGTGCAATAGTGCGCTTGTGCGAATCGCCACTAGATGACGGTGGAAGTGCCGCTACTCTCCGATCGGCTGCTGCGTGGGCTGTGCCTGGGTGCGCGGGGAACGAGTGCTTCTCTCAGTCTACTAGATCGTCGCCGTACGTGTCGGATCGTTGGTGAGGCATGGACGAAGCGGAGCAGCGGGCGCAGAGGGCCGCGGCGGCTCGTGCTCGTCGCCAGGATCCCGCGGTGCGAGCCCGAGAAGCGGCGGCGAAGCGAGCACGGCGCCTAGCGGATCCCGTGACTGTGCGCGCCAATGACGCCGTGGCGCAACGTGCACTCCGAGCATCGGACCCCGTAAGTACCGTAAGGCGAGCCCGAGATGCGGCGGCGCACCGAGCGCGGCGCCTGGCAGACCTTGATGGTGCTCGTGCGCGGGAAGCGGCGACCAAACGGCGCCAGCGGTCTCACATTCAAGGAGCCGACGCGCGGTTTGAGCGGGAATTTCTCGCTCATTCGTTTGGCCACAGTTGCAATGTGTGTGATCGACTTTGGTTCGATAATAACCTCACCGCGGTGTTTGACACTCTTTATATGATGTACTTGGCGAATTTCACGGAAGAGTTTCACGGTTTACCGATGATTCCCTCCGGAGCTTCGCCCGACTCATCATCATTCACCCCGTGGATAGGCTGCGATTTTTTTAGACAATATTTCGCGTAAAGCATTACCAGCACTCTGTACGACAGGCTGGCTTGCCCGGCAGAGCATGAGATAAACTGTCAGACGTGTATGACGTCCTATATGGTTCTGGGTAAGGCGAGTGTGGTCGCATCCCTAATAGTTACTGCGCTTCTGATCGGCGAAGGAGGCTGCGACCAAGGGTATAACGTCGGGACGGAAGTTTCTCCGTACGACGCGCTCACCTGTTCTTCAGGAGCAGCACTTGCAGCGGCAGCAGATAACTTGAGAAGTTTGCCGTCCGCGAACAGTTTCCGGCGGTGTATTGGAGGCGGCGACAGGCCAGTAGCGGCAGCCCCGGCGCAAGAGCACTCATGAATGCGTGGCCACGAGGCAAGTGGTGGCGCTGGAAGAGCCTGCCCATTTGTAAACAGCATATTTGAATAGTGTCCTTGCTGTATCGCTCGCGCTACATGTGGCTTAGTGTTAGGGATCTGAAGCGTGTACGGGTGAGCCCCCGTATCTCTTATGATTCTTTTTAAATAAGCGTTAAGACGGCATCATTTCACTGTTGATTACCGATCACGTTGTGCCTGGTGCAGCATAGCCGCAGCTGCTTTTGCGGCTTAAACAAACCGAATTGACTAAGTGCCCCATGCCCCGTTTAACTTGCGCAGCGTAGCCAGCCGGTATAATTGGCTAACATTGTCTTTCCCACTGTGTCTACCTCCTACTGCACCTGTCGTCTCTGTTTGGACTTCTTATGTATCTTGAGCTATGAACTCCCGGTTAGTTCGTTTCTGGCTGCACTTGTCACAGGAAGCCCTTTAGTTTGACTCTAAGCGGACGGTGATTAAGAGGCCTCTTGTGGAAAGCTCGGGTGAATTAGGCGAAAGTGGGAGGGAGCGTAAAACGGGGAGTGCTCAAAGGGATCTCTATTGTGTGTGGCGCCAATAGCCACAGTCTAAAGTAGGTACCGAAGATCAAAAACATTTACATCCAAACGTGATACTCGCATGTTTTACAGCTGTTGCTAATGGCTCCTGAGGCACTCCATTCGCAGACCTTTTGTGCCCTTGTTTGGACCCTGACGGTATACCGCCGCTGTCGGTTGTCCCAGCAGGTGAAGATCCTTTGCGGTGGTGCAGTCCTGAACGAAGGGGTCGTGCTGGAGGAGCCTGGGGGTTAAAAAGCCGAAATTAAGGTTTCTGCTATAGGTTCAAAGCAGTCGTGGTTTCACAAATTTAACCCCAAGAATGGCACAATGAACTGCCCCCAAAAGCGTGCCTTACCTTCGGCGCGGGTCGACCCGGCATTGCACTATCTGCTGGATCGATCAGCCAACGTTCTGTGCGCTCATCAGATCGCTTTCAACGTGTGCCTCAACAAGAAGGAATTACGAAGCCCGCATACTGTGACACACGTTTCTCCGTTCCACGGGAAGATGATTAGTTTAGCTGCTTGACATCGGGAGATTTACCTGCCGAAATCGCCGATATCATGGCATAGGCACGCCGTAGCGGGGAACTCTGGAACACTTTTGCCAACTCTGGGCTGTTAGAGGTGCACTTAAATCTAAATACACGCGTAATTCTGTAGACATATATGGCGTAAAATATTCCCAGCACTCCGCCGAATTTGCGAGCCTGGCAGAGCGCGAGATATCCTGTCAGCCGTGTACGACGTCGCACACGATCCTGCCTTGCGCGAATATGTTCGTATCCTTAAGAGTTACCGTGCTGCTGCTCGGCATAAGAAACCATGAAAATTATTAGCACGGCGCCTCAAACGAAGGGGAGAACGTGTGGTTCAGAAATTTCTGCGTGAAAAAAACGTGCTCACCTGCTCTTGAGCAGTAGCAGGAGCCACAGCAGCAGATGACCTGAGAAGTCTGCCGTCCGCAGAAAGTTTGCGCCGCGGTATTGAAGGTGACGACAGGTGAGGAGCGGTAGCCCCGGCGGAAGATCCCTCAGCGATGCGCGGCCTCGCGGCAGGTAATGATGCTGGAAGAGCCTGTCCATTTGTAAACAGCATGTTTGAATGGTGTCGTTGCAGCATTGCTTGGTCCGCACGTGGTTCGGTTGATTGGAATCTGAGACGTCTACAACACCAGCTTTATGGAGTAGATGAAATAGCTAAAATCTTGCAGCACCTTACCGATGCTGCGCATTCGGAAAGTACTATCAGTGTTGTAGTTCATAGCATATTATGCTGTCTGTGATAGTGAATTGTTGTTTGAAACGACGATCGCTGGCAAAACAGAAGCTTAACAAATCACACCATTGAGGAACCATGTCTGCCATTAATTAGCGAACATGTTAGGAAATCACGATTTCATGTCGTCTGCGGCGTCCGCATCAGAAAAAGCGAGAAGGACGCGCTATGGTTGCCTAGCGACAAAGGGGTTGAATTGCTAAGCTCAAGGGCGCAGGTCCAATTTCCGGCCATGGCGGCCACTTTTCGACAGAGGCGAAATGAATGAACAGCTGTGTACTTAGACTTATCTGAAGGTTAAAGAACCCCAAGTGGTCAGAATTTACACAGAGTGCCACTGCTACAGCAGGCTTCATAATCATATTATGCTGTAGACAAAAAAAGAATGCTTAATATACTCGGCGCTGGAAAGCAAGTCTCCGTTGATACGGAGCTTTCGAACGAACTGCCGTGCCTTTGTTCCCGTATAAAATCACCTGAATTACACGTATCCGCGCTCCGAAGAAAACAAATAAATGTCACCTTAATCTGGAGCAGGTATATAAAAGAACGCAGCGCTACCTCACTTTGGTGTGCGCATTCTCCCGAAATATAATAACGATGTCAATAATACAGAAATATGAAGGCACTGAAGCGCGAAAAAGAGACCACGGCACGAGATGCTAAAGCAGACAGGTTGAGCCCTCATAGTGTCTGTTTTCGCTATTTGCGTCTTCGTCAACCCGCCGTCGTGGTCTAGTGGTTATGGTGCTCGGAGTGCAGATCCGAAGGTCGCGTGATCAAATCCGAGCAGGGGTGGCCGTATTTTAGGCGTACTCGAAAATGCTAGAGGCCCGTGTACTTAGCTAGGTGCGCGTTAAAGAACCCCAGGTGGTCAAAATTTCCGGAGCCCTCCACTACGGCATAATCATAATGTGGTTTTTGGACGTGAAACCCCAATTTGTGTTATTGTTAGTGTCTTCGTCTTTTTTCTGCTATTCAGTACCATTATGAAGCCACCATACAAGCTCGCTCAACAATCGGTTCTTGTAATGCATGAATGTGGTGGAAGCTTCATTTTTGCTGAGTCATCCGTGAAGCAAAAATGAACATGTTGAATATACTCAGCGCCTGCTTCCCTTCAGTGAACGAAAGCTGTTTACTCTTTTTCAGCAATGCCAGCTTCCTCAAGTGCTGGCACTTGAGGAGGCTTGGGCGCGTTTCTCAGCGGTCCTCGAAGTCCGCTGCTTGCTTCGGGCCGACTTGCTCAAGTCAAGTTAAAGGCACGAGCCAAGTCACATCTCAGCATTCGGGGGTTAGGGGCCAACTTTGAGCCGCCGCATTCGGACTTTCGCTTGTGCAACGCTGTGTGCCCGCTTTCGCTGCTCTCCTTCACCGCTTTCCCCCTCATTATTTGGCTGTACGTTCCTCCAAATTCCTCCTCGCTGCCTACGCTGTCACTGTCGTTATTTGTCCAATGCGCTTCACCTCCGCTAACTTTCACCCGCCTCTGTACGAATGGTTTGCTTGGTTACGACTACGAGGACCGAAACACGAGAGGGTGCTTGATAACTTCAAGAACTTAATATGTAGCCGAGTTTTCGTTGCATCTATCTATATCCGGCAGACGGTCTGTGCTGGTAAGCGCGACACTTAACAACCACTCAATAGCACAGCCGCTACTTACAGCAGTAGCCGGGGCCGTGTGCTGACCTTGATCATTACGCTTCGCAGTGGTACGTTGGGCTTGGGCCGGGCCATGAATGCGATGCCCCTTGTCCGCCGACGACTGCGCAGGACCCGATGGCGTGCTACTCTGAGCTTGTAGTGTAGAAAGTGCACTCGACTTCCGTGTTTTCTCTTTACATGAAGGAGTGCCAACGCTCTTCATGGAAGCTGGGTGGTCCGATAGGCAATGTTGCTTTATCATCTCAATCTAATGGCCTTAAAATTCCAGACTTCAGGGATACCCTGTATAGCGAATGTGTTATCTCGTGTACAACTTTTTAAAACCAGTCCTTTAATTCCCCAGTGTGCATAGGTGGTTATATTATCTAGCCACTAAACCACCATTTATTCTTAAAAGGAAAGCCAGTAAAAACCACAGTGACCACTACTGCAGCAACTCTTCCCGTTGCAGAAGAATTGTGAAGGTGTAAAGGTAATCGTACCGTACGCGTCTTCGCGCCAAGGCTGATAACCACTTTCAGCAAAACGTCTCGAGTTTCGAAAATAATGCGATTGACTTATTAAGAAGAACATCCGCAGTATGCTTGAGAGCCAGCTTAGTAACTGCCATCATATCCTCACCTGCTCATTGTTTGCGCTGCGGTTGCAGCAGTAAAATGAACTATAACACGTCCAAACTTCCTCCCTTCCGTAGTAACTTGAGGCACAAAACGTTTAGCAGATTAAATGTTCCCATAGCAAGAAGCGGTATATGGCATCGTGGTCTTCATAATTGTTAAGCAGCTTACCTTCCATGAATCGGCTTTTGAACAGCATTCAATACGAAATTGCTGCGCGTATGGCCAGTTCATATATCTTCATTTTCTTCTTCTGTCTGTACCACAGAAACTGTAAGTGTTCTTTTTATTGTGCAAAAGATACTAATTGCGTCTAATTTCAACCTTGTTATTTTACGTGTTGTAGTAAATGAGCGACAGAAACTGGACTGTGTACTATTACATTGCCGTAAGACGGTTAACATCACTACTCTAGTGGCTTCTTTTGTTTACAAAATATTTCGCTCCCATAATTTATTTTCCTCTTCGCCTCGTGCGCCACTTATGGCGGCGCTGCGAACGGCGCTCCGGTGACGCAGAAGGCGGGATTCGGCTTTTGTCGTCTGCTAGGCTCTTGCTAGATAAGCAATATTTTCGTTCACTCGCGTCGCGCGTTGTTCCTCGGCTACTAGGTGTATTTTCTTCTAGTAATACCTATTTGGAAGGCTGGCAGCATTAGAGGAAGTTAAAAAATGTTAAAAACTGACATACCTTCTGTATAGTACCCACAGCCATCGTGGACAGGATCATTCCGCCGCGTTAGTAGCGTAACTCACTGGGCTGGATCGCGTTGAAATAGCTTGCGCGAAAGCGCTAACATCCCGCCAAGCGAGTAACGAGAGTCTGCGCTGATTTGGAAGCAAAGCGCGATCAATTTTATGGCTTATTCGCAAAAGTTAGCGTTGTGTGAACAGACTTGAACGAAAATTCACACTTCACTCCCAATTGTAGTCATGTGGGCCTGTGTGCACAAAACGTTTGTCGACAAAATAAAATTGATGAGTTCACCGACCAGCGGGTTATTGCGGACAACTAGCGTAGATTGGGCAAGTTGGATGCTCTTTGAAACTTGTTACACGTATATCGGCTCCGAATGAAACGACAGAAGCGGTGCGCGTGGTACAGTTCGCACCCCTATGATTAGACATAGGTACACTCCAGCGGTTTGCCGCTCGTGAGCCACAGTCATGCTTTCGATCGTGCAGTGTTGCCTAATCGGGTGTGCGGGCCTGTCAAGGGTGATGACAGGACGGCGCGCATTATACAGTTCCTGATGCTTGGGCAACGCGCTCCGCTGTTCGTGTTTCATTTGACACCGATAATACAGCTTGGCAAGCAGTAAGAAAAATCAGCGAAGGGGTCCAGGAAGGGGAGGAAGAGAGCTCTTTCCCACCACTCATTCTGACCCTTTTGACTGGTTATTGCTATTCTTTACCGCGCTGCAACAAGATTGAACGTCTTAAGGCGAAAGCCTCATATTCCTCATCGAACGCGAAAATTCACCGTCGGCACCCCGCGTCGGCTGCGTCAACACGAATGATGGAAAAAATAATCGGATGATGACGTTGTCATATGACGTTATCATGACGTCACAAACAGCCAAAATTTGTGACGTATCACGAGGTCACGCATCGTCACGCCTCATAATGACGTCATCAATGAAATCGTCTCTTTGCATTGCCTCCAGCGATCACGGAGACAGTACAAAACCAGGCGATGTGTAGAAAGCTTGCAATGCCTCCGATCCTGGAGGCAGTGCAAAACCACGTTAGGTCTAGAAAGCATTGGGAGGGGGGCGGGGGAGGAACAGTTCACCGACTAAAGAAAAAGAAGTTGGCTTTCGCCTTCGAGTCTATGCAAATGCATAAGGGGCCGTGTGAGTCTTTTAGTAGAACGATTGCGCCACACCGTATCAGGAGTCGACGTTGAGAGTTATTTGCACTGTTTTATTGAAAATATATCTTATTACGACTTTTCGATGCGAAAGCTTTTTATTTATCTACGACAGTATGATCACACTAATTCTGTTGAGCGTACTTTCAGACGACCGTGAACGAGTCAGCACACGTCGATTTATTAACGTAGGGATTTAAATATATGTCGCAAAAAAAACTCCGCACCACCTCCCAATATTTCATGTCACCGTCGTGCATCCCGTTCTTCCTCGTGCTCTCAACCTTTTTATTTCTTGTTTAATTTTGAAGTACTTACGATGCACTTACACAGGAGCTGCTGGGAATTTGGATCTAATCAAAGGTTGTTGCCTGTCGCGACTACTTAATTCATTTGAATGACATCACACGTCGCCTGTCATGCGCTTAAAGCTCCGGACAACGAAATTGACCGAATTGGCCACTAATGTTTCAATAACTCGAGCAGGACAAACTTGCCGGCAGCGTCGCGCAGCGCGAAGAGCGGCACCCGAGTCCTCCCTCTGACTTCACACGCGAGACGGCGCCACTCAATAACCTCGAGTAGGGTGCCTTGGTGGGCGCACACATCGAGGAAAACGAACCTCGAGGCGAATAGCCGCCCGATCCTGTCCGACGTCCCGTATTGGTTCAGCCACCTCTGAAAGAGGCAAGAGACCATGGTCGGATGCTGGGCAAAGAGGCGACGATTTTTCCGCGAACGAAAGGCTCTTTGACCGTTTCTATGACTGGCGTAGCCAGGGCGGGGATGGGGGGTGTTCAGCCCCCCCAATCCTTTGGTGGGGCACCACTTACGTATGGGTCTAAGGCGCGCTTTTTGAAAGTTTGCGATTGCGCACTTGTATGAGTGAATGAGTGACGATCCCATATTTACGTATGAGTGATTTTGTGACAAAGTGTCAGCGATTGTCATGTTTAACATCAGGATGAAATATTTAATCTTTTTGGTCGGTTATAATGTGGTCAGCCAAAAAAATCTGTATTGAAGATTGCGCACCGAACCATTCGGTTCACGGCCGCGACGGGAGACATTAAAAAAAGAAACGAAACCTGGACTTAGGTTCAGCTGCATTGTGAAGGACACCATGTGTGAAAATTGGGAGTCCCTCGCTACGGCGACTCTTACGATCATGTCGTGGTTTTTGCACGAGAAAGCCCGTATGTTATTTTTATTGTCTTATGATCCTCAACAGATGCACGCGAATCCGACGTCATGTTCGAAGCTTTGAAAGACATATTTTTAGTGCTATAAAAAAGTAAAAGAATCATCGCTCGTCAGAGTGATCAAGAAATAAATTGCGACATAGCCACTTGTATAAATAATGCTTTATTGCAATAACGTCGGTCATCGAAGTTCCTCACTTCATACCCTGACTGTGATGATACGTGCACACGAAGTCAACAGACTTCTCTCATGTGTTGTATTTATGTGGTGTTGATGTTGTGCTTGAAGAACTTGTCGAAACGGAAACCATAAAATGTGTATTAGAGTTAGGAAAAAAAGAAGATGTGAGAAAGGCAGAGCTTTTTTTTTTTCATTTCACCGAGCACCAAAATTTCCTGTATCATTTGTAAAATTTCTATTAACCTCCCTTATTCTAAAGTTCCATAACATTTTACAAAACCGCTCAATTCCGGGCCAATCCCCCGCAGTCGGTGTGAGCCACAGATATAGGTGAACAAGGTAAAGCTCTTCCCTACTTTAGGTAAAACTTGTCCCTACTTTACACGCGCTACCTTACTGTTACTATATTACTGAATCGTTCACACTCATATTGATTACGGCATAATGAGCTGCGGCAACAACTATAACACTCATTTGGCATCCCTTCAAGTACTACAGAACCAATCCATAAGAATCATTAAAAACAGTTCACGCTTTTCTAAAGGTAAATGCATACTACATGAAAAAAACATCCTAACCATTTCAGAGCTCCTGAAATATCACTTAGGAATCATATTCTATAAATACATAACCAAGGCACTACCTCCGATGTGTTTCTCATCTTCTGATCATGTTTGTTACATGAGCTAGATAGGTCGCGTGGTATGTAAAAAGGTACTGTAATTCATACCTGGCTGTAATCTCTTAAAAAAACTTTCTCTGAGGGCTGTTTCAGTATTATGTGCATTCTAAGCGAATTAGAATATGTACTTGTACCCCCAAGTTGATACAAAATTGTTTCTTGAAGCTCCTAGGACGACGTATTAAAAAAATGCCGCTAACTGCTAAAAATCAAGGTTCTTCTGCTCCAAAATCGAAATTTCGCTGCTCCAAAAACTGCTCCCAATTTAGTTTCAGCCGACTCACCCCTGCTGTTGAATCAGGCTGCAGAGCTGTGCCGGTCGGGCAGATGCGAGTGCCAGAACGGCCATTCTGCACTAGACCCTAAGCCTTCGCTACAGTGACACCGCCAGCGTTTTCCCTAACGCATCACGACGTGTCAGCGTCGGCTCTACCGTGAACTACGTCTTCCTGTACTATCTGGAGCTTTGGTGGGACGCTCATCATATAGTTTGCGCTTTTGGTATGTAGGAAGCTTCTTGTATAAAGGCTTCTTTGTTTCCTTTTTCTTTAACTAACAAAATTATGTGCGAGCGCGCGGTTTCGTTGATCATGACACTGAGGATATTTGGCCGTGATCCGAATTATTGATAATCTGACGAAGCCAGTATGCGACAGGTTGGCGTCCGCTACGACAGGACGCAACCATGACGTCAAGCTTGCATCATCTGAAAATCTTCGGAATGACTACGTCTTATTATGCAGCGTTGGGTTAGTGCATGGGTCTGCAGGGTGCAGAATAAAGAGCCTGGTTTGACGAACAGTGTGAGAATTGCATTACTGTGAGAATTGCCGGCAGAATTTGACACAGCGTGCATGAATGCAGACGCAAGGTCTCAAGGAAGTCGCCCGCCGTGTTTCACTACGAAGCCAATCGGTCAACGGGAGTCAAGACACTGGTCTTAGAAATGACGTTAGCTGCATGGGCGCCGCCCGAAGCACAAGTTCGAACAACTATGAAATGCCAGTCATGCTAGGCGTGCTGTTCGAGAAGTCTGTATTGATATACTGCGCGACACAGGCATCAACATCATTACGTGCGTCGTTCACTGGTCCCGGATGTGGTGTACAATGGCAATTATATACATATGGAATGGCTCATAGAATCACTAGAAGCCGACGTATGCATCTTGTCGCCATAGTTTTCAGGGGCTATCGTTGCTAGATGTCTGGATAATTATCTGTATCAGTAATGTGCTGGCTTTACAACATGAGGTACTCCCTCGGCAAGGGCTTTCGAGCGAAGTTTTGCATACATCGCTTCTTTCGGTTACAGCTCAGGAGTAGCTCCTGAGTATGGGCTTCGTGAATCGCGGGCGCACAAGTTCAGCCAAATCCTGGCGGTGCTGGTCGTCACCCATTATGTATTGCAGAACGGCTGATTCCACTAGCGCTGGTACAGCTACGCTCAATAGGGACGCAAGGGGTCTTTGGAGATTTGGTCTCTCCTGCAGTGCGCAGTTAGTAAACATCCTTTCCTCCAGGACGTAAAGGAGTTCGTCGGGGAGGTATAGCAGTCCGCCTTTGTCCTGCTCCCTGGTGAGTTGTTGAAGCAGCTGGCTGCTGGAAACTTGTTAGTTTACAGCAGTAATAACAACCCATGTGTCGCTTACCACACGTGCGACGTAACCGCCCAAATATACCGTTCCTGTTACTTGCAGTGTTGGCAAGGTGGCAGGCATAGTTTTCACTTTAAAGCCGTTGAGGACATCAGGGGCACCTTGTGGAAGATAAGATAAATCTTGAGGGTTGCAGCGGGGAGCGCCTTGCTTGGTCCAGACGCTTGCTCGTGTAGGATGTTGCTGCCTTCAGGTGCGGCTACGATTCCCGTTTTTAGCAGGTTCTCGACGCCTGACATTGCAGACCGTACGCCCAGTGTGTCCTTTGAGCCCAGCGATCGCCTCAACGCACCGAATAGGGATTCAGTAGGGTCGCTGTTAAAGTTCCTAGTAAGCACTAAGCAAAACGTTTCTTCTGAAAGCAAGGGCCGAATACAATTAAGCTACCGTGAAGTAGGTTGTCAGAAAAAGCGCTTCGTAGCTTTGGCAGTGAAAAACTTTTGTGCGGAAGGTGATCTGTTTTTAGTTCTTCCACATGCATCAGAAAGGTTAGTTCAAGCCATTCGAGGCCGCTGTCGTCGGGGTCATCATAGTGTCTCACATCAGGATTGTTTTGATGAATGTGCTGTGCAGTGGTGCTTGTGTGATGAAGTAGGAGCCAACGGTAGATGTGTCGCATGAAAGCGATCATTTGTCCTGCTGCCACAAAGGAGTAGTCGCAGCTGTGCCCTGCCTGTTCTCTTAAAAATTCCAAGGCTGCCGTTGCTGTTCGAGGAAAAAGTGTCTAATGCACGCCCGAGATTAATGTTTTCGATGTTGCTTGGGTATACGTGTTTCTTGGTAAGTTTTCTTACGGGTTTAACGATCAGGTCTTTCTCTAAGTCGTACAGCTTCTTCAAATATCTTTCCGTAGGTGCCAATTTCTCTTTCTGAAAATTGTGACCTTAGGTTTTCATTCAGCACGTGGCGGCAGTCGAAGCTCAAGAGTAACAGTCTGTCGGGGTCAAGCGTGTGCTCGATTTTGTACGTCAGAAATCCGCCATAGAGGTATTTCATGGCACAACCATTTATTTTGTGGTTGTAAGCCACGAGTCTGTCCACTTCGAACCCTGATTCGTACACGTTCTTTGTAACCGTTGGGACGAGCTACGACAGCTGTGAACCAGCAAGGGCTCGTTCTCTGGGGCGTCCGCTTCACCTACGTCAACATGGGCAACAAAACAATATTGCTGTTTGTTGTACCGTAACTTCGGTTTTATCCGCATCTCACCTATGATAAGGTAGCAATTTTTTGAAGCAGGTGACGTTAGCTTCTCGCTCTGTGCTTCGAAGCGCAGCTTTTTCAAAGAATTAAAGCCCGCTTCTCCGCTCGTGCACCCGATGATTTTTTAAGGGTTGTCTTCCCGGGTAGCTTAAGCAGTCCTTCTGTCCAGGCGTGCTCGCAAGGGTGGCTCAGTATACTACAGTGACGCACGACGTCTTTGGATCATGTTGGCTTTTTGCGTCTGAAATTAAATATTTAATTCCAAATGCATACAGCCGATGTGCCTTTGTGCTTGGCTTGCTGCCCTATGTATGACATCCGCAAAGTTGCAGCCTTCCTGGACATTTTTAAATTCTGCCTTATCCTTCCAAACTGTTTTGTGGAGTCTATCGGTTTTCCTTTTTATTTCCCTTTCTTCTCTTAACCACCTGGCTGTCTCAGTTGCAAGACTGGAAGCTTCATCTTCGTCGAGCTGCGTCTTTCGGACAACCATGTGAAAGCGGTTGTCAAAAGTTTGTGGTGGCAGACATTGCTACTTTTGCGATGCAAAGGGACGCCTGTTTGCATGGTTCTTCCTCGGTGGCCCACCTTCCGGGGTGCGTCTGGGTCTCAGTGACTGAATTATCAGTGACAAAGTGGAAAGAATCTTCTTTTTTTGCATTATTACAAGCACAGAGAACACACTACGAAAAAAATCAGCATGTTTATTGACAGTTTACAGCATATACAATGTGCACCATTCAAACTGATTTTATTAAATGCTAAAATGAAGGATCCTCAAGAACAGAAAATCTTCACAATACTCTTTCGTAAAATGTATAGGTATATATTTCACAGTGAAGGTATACATTATCACAGTAAATAATATCCGAGTTTTTACGTGCAAGAACAATGATATGGTTGTGAGGCATGCCGTAGCGGAGGACTCCGGAAGTTTAGACCATCAGGAGTTGTTTAACCTGTACCTGAATCTAAATACACAGGCCTCTAGCACTTGGCGTCTATCGAATAGCAACCGCCGTGGCCGGGATCGAACGAGCCACTTTCAGGTCAACGGCAGAGCACCATAGCCACTGTACCGCCGCGGCGGCGTTATCGAAGCAGTGTCACAAGTAGATATCACATGCGCCTAGGGTAAAACAATTGCATCAACAAGAAAGTAAAAACTTTTTATACTTGCTCACAGGTATATTCGTGCAATCAATATTCTCAATAATGTATGCTCCCTACTGAATACTTGACTAAAAAAGAAATGTGATCAATCAACCCTTCAAAATAGTCACTCCGGCTACAATGGACGCAGCCATATGCAAGTGGGGACCGAGAAATAAACGTAATCTTACTCTTGCGCACTGCGTACTTGTATAAGAAGTCGCACTATTAAGTTGCCGTCGGAAAACCTCTCTCGAGTAGGTATGCCAAATCATGTCAATCGACAACGATGCTTGTAGTTCTTCTAGCATTCCTCTCTGTCAGTAGTGCACTCGTGACATGAAAGAATGGCAGATGCTCATTAGCAAGGTGAGGCTGTGAATATTTGCTTTAAATGCAGGAGCATTTGTATGCTATATCGATGAGAAGACTGTCCCTCTGTCCCGAAGAAAATCTTTGCCAAAAAGAAATAAATGTATAAAACGAAATGACTTCTATTGTTGGGGCTGGATTATTGTATTAACTCAGCCTCAATAATAAAATGTAGTAAATTAAAATAAAGGAAGTCCATGCTGTTTATGGCAAGTTACTGTCATTTCTGGGTCTCCCCTTGTACTGGGCGCTACCTTGTGCGGGTGCTCTAAAGAAATTTTTACCTTAAAAAAGGTTTCATGATTGTAACTGTTCAGATTTCACTCAAGGTTCAATGTACGAACACGTTTCGCAGTCCTCGTCTTCGTCCTAATTAGTATAAGAGAAAAAATAAGCTATCGCGGCGTGAACACGTTTCCAACGGAGACCTGGTATGCAGCACTTGTTCTCTGTTTCGAACCAAATCATTCATTGTCAATGGCAGTTGCTACTTTAACTACGCAGGGTATAAGAGCATTTGGCTCTAGACCTATTAGTGTCTCAAATATCAGAAAGGTTCGCTTTGCTTTCTTCGAATACTGAACAATAAATTGGCAGTACAGAGCAAGAAGCAAACCAAACCCTTCTGCTACGTTAACAGCTGTAAGCTTCAGTCCTTCAAAAGTAGCCTGCAAGGCAGAGGAGATCTCAAGGTTTTCTCCAGAATAAAAATGGTGGGCATGTGTTGATGTTCCTTTTGGAACCTGCGTTTAGAAAAAGAAAAGTAGCATACTTTGAGTACAAAGGAAGTTCAGTTCACATAGGGTAGCTCACTATGAATGAATGTAAACTTGGTTATTCCTGCTAAAGCTAGTAAATACCACAAATGCTTAGGTGATAAGTTGATAACCATGCATTATGTCTGCCATCTGCCAGAAGTACAAACCATAAATGCCATGACTGCTTCGAAGTGGCTGCTTAGCCCGAAATTCTTACGATATGTTTGCCTTTATGATAAAAAAGCAGTGTTCAGATCTCTGTATGTCCTGGTATCACAGACCAAAGAATTTCCCTGTCGCTGCATGTTACCTGTCTGCTATCCCTGTTTTCTTGTTGGACGCATCCTCACTCTCCCCCTTCACCACCAATGAGATTGAGGGTGAGTGAGAAATGCATACACGAAAATGCTGCTAAGCAATGCCGCGGTTGACTTGATGAAAACAAGTTCTCTTGTCAAAAGATTGACTTCAGCCAAAAACCTCGTTGTTCAACCATTTCTCATTGCCCACAGAATAGCTTAATGGAAAAATTCGGCAGATCCCACGTACCGTGGGAGTCGATGTCATCGAAGCATGCGGCGGGAAGGTGACTGTGGCGTAATTTTTTTACTGAGCCACACGTCACAAAATGACGCTAAAGATTTGTATAAATTTTATACCCACACATATGCGTTGAAGAGCCGCATGTGTTATATATTCGCAATGCCCATAGACTGTCGCGCCGCGAAGCGGAATTCGGGAGCGTCCTCTCGAGGAGGGTTAGTAGACGACAAAATGGCAGCACTACGCACTCGCTCCCTTGTTCGGCTGTGCTAGCCTCAGTGTTAACGCGTTGGCAAGAAAGGAACACTACGACTCTGGACGTACCCACGTACCCTGCATCAGTGAACAAACCGGGCCCTCCGTGACACGAGAAATCTGATTCGTTCTTGCGAGACGCGAAGTTTTCGTGAAAATACGTGGCAATTAACTTGCGCTTTCAATGCTAGCACACAGCGTACACATACTATCAGCTTCGCGAGGCTTTCTGTAGCCACGTAGGTTAGTTAAATGTTATCGTCTGACACATTCAGTTGACGCTCACCCTGTTTTACTTGGATATAGCATTGGTCAGTGTTTCTTGTAGTGCATGAATCCCATAACACTACGTGGGAGGTCGCGCGGGCTCGCTATGTGCTCTTGTATAACTGAGCGATCTCAAGCTAGCGATACATTAAAGTAGAGCCTCTGTCCTTTGTCAGCAAAGCGCTGTTACGAATCGTGCGAGCGGCGTTTCAATCATTCGAGGACGCGTCTGCTCGATGCCTTTCGTGGAGCCACGCTCACTACAAATACTCAGAACGTGGTCTTGGGAGGCACGGCTTTCCGAGCTGGCACTGGGGAGCCAACTGGTGACCCTAGACCAGGCCCGGCGAGCCGCCGTGGCCAGTGGGGCTCTACAAGAGGGCTCCACCCGGGATTAGCCACGTACTCTAATTCTTCAATAAAGTTTATTCTCTCTCTCTCCACGCCGTCCTTCGCCAGTGTGTTGGTTTCAGAGCCAGCGCTGCGCCGCTTGTTTTTGTACGTTTGTTGATAGGTGGCAGCACACTGCAAGCGATTTTCTTGTTGACCGGTCTGAGGGCAAGATGCTCTCCGCACTCAGACGTCTCTCTAATTGCAAACGTGGTGACGCGGAGTGGTCGAAGTCGTTCGGCGGAGGAAATTCTTCAGATTGCTTTCAGCAGTGATGTTGAAAGAAACCATCTTGACGACGAGGATTTTTCAGTGGACGTAGAAGACTGTGAAAGCACCTAGAGTGACAGCGACGACGAACGATCAGCTGCTAACTCACGAGGAGCAAGTTGCACTTCACGTCCCTTCGTGCGTTAATGTCCTTTCACGCTCGTAAGTCACTTTGATTGTATTTAATGTATAATATCCTTGAGCGAGATCAAAATAAAAGCATAGTTCCTCTTGTGCACTGCATGTATCACAATTATTGTGGATATTATGGAGCGCCGCATGTCGCCAACACGCTCGAGCTCGGCCAGCGAAGCGAAATGGTTAGAGCGATGGAACATGCAGTCACGGCCACAATCCACGCCTCTCGGCTAACTTCTTCGACGTTGCGAAAAGCATACGTGTGCATTCTTTTCGACATTCATGTTTTGATCGTGCTGATCGAACCTGCAACATGCGAGTGAAGTGAATTGCACACGGCTATAGTCTCAGCATAGCTGTGACACAAGCGCTACTGAATGGGAGGTTAAATGCTTGTGTTCCGTTGAAGACGTAACTCCGCGTTCCCGACTGCGCAAGTATTGGTGACGGCGTATTGTTTGCAAACCATCATCACGTTAAACGTGCGGCCCTGTGCAGCAGCGGTGGCGCTACTCGCTGGCGGCCTACTACTGCGGCAAATCCGTCAGGCAGTCACGGTACGTATACTACCTCGGAGTGCCGTTCAGCTCATACATCAACTCTAGTTCATGCAGTTTTATGTAGCACGCACAGGATTTCGCAAAGCATCGTTATGCACGGTAACGGAGCTGAAATATAACCTTCGCATCACAGCAAATAATTAGGTGGCGAGTACTTAGAACTTTCCCTCGTTTGGGAAAGTATTTTAGTCATATACATTTCAGCACAGCTCATGACTTCATCCGGTGAAAGTGGCACGGCCGTACGTCCGCACGTCCTATCTGTTCCTATGCTTACAAACGGGGTGACCCTCCTCCTGGCGCCATCTTGAAAAGCACGGCGCGCGACCTATAGTTCGTGGGCATTGCGAATACCAGTTGTTTACAGTTGGGTAACGCTGCCAACGGCAACGTGCGTATTATGGTATTACCAACACCACAAGCGGTAACCTGATATGTAATGCTTATACTTGTTCCTTATGATGGAGAACGCACGCACGTTTCACGAACCCGTGTGCGTGTGTGGAAGAAGTTCCTGGCAGTTCTTGAATAAGGTCATCATCACCGGGGTCAGTGAGCACTAGCAGCTGGTCATGACTTGTTATAGGATCCGGTCGTGATTGCGGTGACGAGGGGTCCATGTGTAGTGAAGTATGTGGTATAGTAGAGCTGTTGGAATTCGTAGATGCTTCGGTCGACAAATTGTGAGTCGATAGAGCCGGCGACATGTCGGAACCCGAAGACACCCTTCGCGTTGGTGAGTTATCGGCCGTCGAGGCTGGTAGGTCTGGATAGTGCTACGTAGACCAACATCAGTGGATGGCGCTTCTCGTATTCGTAGACTACCTGGGCGTATTTGTCTACGTAGCCTAGTCTACGAAGCGGCTGTCAGTCAATCTGGCATCATACTCGGTCAGCATGAGGCCATCGCCCAGCCTCGTAAGAAATGAAGAGGACACTGCGTCGTTCTGGCGGACGAAGTGCATTTACTGTGTGGTGAGGTGGATATCATAGGTAACTTTCGTTAATGTATTTCTCCGGGTCGAGCAATGCTTCAGTATAGCTTGCTGAATCACAGGAATACAAATGTAATGTTTATTAAACTGCTATAAAAGCGGAGCCAACAATGGAACCACAGGCGTTAATCTGATACGACGCCTGTATCGTAGGAGTACACATCGTAGGAGTATCATGTAGTGCTCATTGCTTTCTTGTAAAATTAGATAGCAAGCACTACAACCACAATTGACGTTGCACCGATATTACGCCTGCGTAGGCTGTTTTTCCAAACCAGTTTATAGACCTGGCGTGGCTGAGCGGTAGAATACCTGATTGCCACGCAGAATGCTTGGGTTCCATTCCTGCTGGGATCCTAATTTTCATTCTTTCCATTCGGCAAGTCAACGCTGCCGATGTTGGTTTTTCTTAACGCTCTCGCATTTAAGTTACCAATGTCTGTTCTCGCCGTTTCTGGGTAGATATAAACGGTCAATCACCTGTGGCGCATACCCGTACACCGCGGCCCGTGGCAAACGGGTATGTGCCACACGTGTCTAGTGGAAAGGGTTTGACGACGTACGCGACAGGATTTTCACATTATTCATGTCATGACCCGACAATCATATTCATCATATTCTCTTACCCTCCCATGCCAATATCGGTCTACACTGGGTTAAGGAGGCGACCATGAGAGCACCCAGACGTAGGGGGCTAGATAGATAGATACGTAGATAGAAACGCTCAAAGTGCCAGAGGTTCGCTAAGAAATGCTTCGCATTTAATATTTGTGGCGCAACAGAGACAAGCAAGGAAACAAGAGAAGACGGGATAGGGCGCCGGACTTTCAACTAGTTTATTTTCCTCACATCACCCAGATATGTATGCTTCCTCATATGCGCACAAAGAGGGGGCGCAGCACAAGCGACCATCACATAGCACATTCAGAAAAAAAAAAACGTATCGCACGGCGCTATCTAAGAATAGCCATTCATCCTTCTACAAAGTGATCCAAAGGACACTGCCGCATTCATCCCCGTTCTGTATGTGATACGCCTCAGATACTTCACGTGCTAACGTTTCCCTGCTTCGTCCTATCACACGAGTTTCTCCGAACAGTGGTGCGTAGCCGCATGAAGCACAATGAAACGGAAAGTATAAACCCACGCCATTCTTAATTGATAATACATGCTCCCTAAGGCAATCGTTAACACAGCGGCCTGTTTCGCCTGCAACGCAGAACTGGCCGGGCGTGCTTCTTTTCGACTGAAAACTTGGCTTTTTGCAAAGAAATGCGGGCACAAAGCTTCGAGAGCTTGTTGGGTGCCGAAGCCACTGGAACGTCATGCCTGCTTGCAACTTTTTTCAAATTGTGGGCAATCTTGTGCATGTAAGGCAGAACCAGTGGTTTCTTTTTCTGCACAGCCACGGCCTGCCTGCTGCATCCTTTAAGCTTCCGGAGTAGAGATTCGGACACACTGGTCAAGACCGCCGAAGGGAAGCCAGCTGCAACCAGCCTTCAAATCTGCACCTGAAAACTGTCGTCCATGGTGTGCTCGCACGACTTTTACAACGCAGACCAGAGACAGCTTGTCGCCATTCCTGTTTTCACGGTTTTTGAGTGTGCAGATTCGTAAGGCAAGAGGTCCTTACGTGCACGGGGGCTGTACATCCAGCATGGATGTACAGTTTATGTATACGTTCATCTTTATAAACTGCAAATAATTGTCTTGAGGTAGCTCATGCGTAAACGTCAAGTGTTTACTATGCTGTATAATAACTGATAAAATATTCTTTACAAGCGGTCAAAGAGTTAGGGGTGTCTAGAAATACACGAAAATTGTCAACGTATCTAAAAACTTTGGGACGAAGATCTGAGTCGAGGTTTCTAGCAAGTTCCTGGTCGATAGATGAGAGAAATATATTGCATAGGACAGGAGCTACACATGAACCAATGGAAATGCCTTTGCGCTGTACATAGATAGAGTCATTAAAAGAAATAAATGTGCTACTCAAGTAAAATTCGAGCAGAGGCAAGAAACTGTCGTTTGATAAACCACAAGAATTCATAAAGTAAGTGCTACCATTGTCATCAATACATTCTCTAACGCAGAGAAAAAGTTCATCGTGAGTCACTGAATAAAGTAAATCCTCGACATCGATACTGAAGACATACCCAAAACCTTTCTACTACCTAAAAAATCAGTGACCGCGGCTGAATTTTTTGTGGCGAAGGGTCATCAAGGTAAAGCTTATGTAGGTACTTAGGCATGAAGCGTGTGACCTGAAGTTGGCAAATGCCCCTTTCAGTAACATAGACCTGAACGGCCTTTCAGGCTTGTTTGTCTGTACCGAGAAAAAAACCTCAAGGGGATTTTTACACCTTTGTACTCGCCAATAGATTTTGCTAGTTGGCCGAATTTAGTTCCTTGCACAAAGATACAGCACGCATTTTTACATTGGGAGGCTTCACTATTGAACGAACAAAGTTCTTTTCAATAGAGCAAGAGGCCTTCTCCCGGAAGTGGTCCTTAGGTAAAACGACAAAGCCACCTTCCTTCTCCGACTAAAGAAGGGATAGTTCGTTTTCTTTGAAGAAGGACACAAAGGACACAGAATAGGGTTAAGAGTCCCTGCGACACTTTCCCAAGTAATCATCGAATGACCTCACTATTGGAGTTTATTGCCTGACGTCAGCGGCCACAAACATTCTTAGAGTCCTTCAAGTATTGGTAGACTTACAGGTATTCGTGGCGCGGTTTAAGCGCTTTCTCTATCCCTTCGTCACAGCTAGCGCACGGAAGGCTACACAGGGGCCATTCCAGGTGGCTGTCGTCGGAGTCTATCATAGTGTCTCACCTCAGGATTCTTTTGATGAATGTGCTGTGCAGTGTCGCTTGTGTCATGAAGTAGGAACCAACGGTAGATGTTTCGCATGAAAGCGGTAGTTTGTCCCGCTGCCGCAAAGGCGTAGTCACTGCTGTGCCCTGCCTGTTGTAAAAATTCCAAGGCCGCCGTCACGCTTGGAGAAAAAAGTGTCTAACGGAACCCCGACATTAGTTTTTCTGATGTTGCTTGGGTATGCGTGTTTCCTGGTAAGTTTTTTTACGGGATAACGATCATGTCTTTCTGTAGGTCGTACAGCTTCTTCAAATATCTCTCCGTACGTGCCAATGGCTCTTTCTGAAAATTGTGACCTTACGTTTTTGAGCACGTGGCAGCAGTCGAAGCTCAAGAATAACAGTCTGTCGAGGTCAACCAAGTTCTAGATTTTGTATGTGAGAAATCCGCCACAGAGGTATTTCATGACTACCATTTATTTTGTGGTTGTCAGCCACGAGTCTGTTCACTTCGAACCGTGGTTCGTCCACGTTTTTTGTAACTGTTCGGACCAGCTACGACAGCTGAGAAACAGTGAAGCTCTTCGTAAAGAAATAGGACACTGGAATCCCTTACGACGTTGAGAGGCTATTTATGAAGAAGCACAGCGGCGAATTTGCCAGCAAGGGCTCGTTCACTGAGGCGTCCGCTTCAGCTACAACATGGCCAACAAAATAATCTTTCTTTTTGTTGCGCTGGAACTTCGGTTTTATCCGCATCTCATGCATGATGAGGTAGCAATGTCTTGAAGCAGGCGCCTTTAGCTTCCCGATCTGTGCTTTTAAGCGCAGCTTTATCAAAGAATTAAAAACCGCTTCTCCGCTCATGCATCCGATGAATTCTTCCTCCCGTGTAGCTTAAACAGTCCTTGTGTTCGGGAGTGCTCACACGCTATGGTGGACAGGTGACTCAGTATTCTACAGTGACGTACACCGTCTTCGCACCATGTCGGTTTTTTTTTGTCTAAATTTAATTATTTGATTCCAAAGGAATACAGCCGATGTGTCTTTTGCTTGGCTTGCTGCCATATGTATGACATGTCCGCAAAGTTGCAGCCTTCTTTGATATTATCTAATTCTGCCTTATACTTGCCTATTATTTTCTGGAGTCTCTCGGTTTTCCTTTTTAATTCCCTTTTTTCTCTTAACCAGCTTGCTCTCTCGGTTGCAAGACTGGAAGCTTCATCTTCGTCGAGCTGCGTAAACTGTACAACCATATGAGATCGGTTGTCAAAAGTTATTGGTGGCAGACATTGCTGTTCTTTCGACGCAAAGGTTGACTGCTTCCACGGTTCTTCTTTGGTGACTCTTTCAGCTTCCGTGGGTGTCTCTATCTCACTGTCTGAATTATCCGTTACTTTCTTCTCTGCAGGTTGCTCTTCTGAATGTCACATGTGCTCGACTGTGCTTTTTGCTGCAGGTACAACCTGCATGTGGTGCATGCGCGGAATGTGGTGTGAGGGGTGTGGCCTTTTTCTTCTTTCATATGCTTTTAATAAACATTCACTTGCGAGTCAGCGTTGTGGTTTGTGCTTCTATTCATTTCGTTCGCGTCGTCGTTGCGCCGTTTCAAAAATGTTTAGGTACAGTCACCAACTAGCCCACCTTTCAATCCTTCTTAAGGCGCACCATGTGCACGACCGCGGGACGAGCCCGGCGCCGCTGAGAGTTCGTGATACCGTCGGGGAGAGCCTCGTAGTCCATTGCAACGAGGCGTCTAAGCACCCTGTATGGCTCGAAGTATCGCCGTAGGCGTTTTTGCCTTAGCCCAAGTTGGCGTATTGGCGACCGGCCCCAGACATGGTCGCTGGTGTGGTATTCCACGATGCGTGGTCGTAGACTGTAACGCCGGCTGTCGGTGTACTAGCTTTACCCGTCTATAGGTTTTTCAACATTTACCCTCTGTAATTGTCTCAACAGTCACGCAGCATGCATAGTGCGGTCACATAAGAAGTGAAAATAGAATAGTCACAGAAGCTGATCTCAAGTCAAGGTTAGTAAGTGCAGTCATTCTCTTTTCATGTTTATTCACCAAATAGCCTCAATATCAGCGTACTGCACATTATACGTCTCCAGATACTGGATCTATTCATAATTTCGCGAATTCTTCCTATTTATTTATTTTTATTTATTTATTTTTTATTTATTCATACTGTCGATCCCATCAGGGATCTTTACAGGAAGGGCATATTGAATTGTTACAATACATCAATACAAATAGGAAAAATTCAATTCCACATAAAGAAAATATTGGCAGTTAACAAAGGCAGACGAGAAGACGTAATAGTACATTGTAATAATAGCACATCCTAATACGAAAAAATAAAAGGTGATCAAAGAGGCATACACAAGGAAAAACTGTAGTAAAAATACACTGATATAAAAATGGTGAAAATAAACGAAGTGACATTGTGTAGGATAAACAGAATTATGGGTACAATATAACAGTAAAAAAATAGTGATCAAAGAGGCATACAAAGAGAAAAGTGGAACAAAAATATACACTGATGTAAAAAAAAAAGATTATACAGAAGTAATGGTGATGCAGGTAGCTCATAACTGGGCAGCATTTAGCTGATTTTCAAACAATGTTAAAAAGGAAGATAACGTCGCGCTTGCTGTTACACTAGGATCCAGCCTGTTCCATTCACGTGTCATTAAAGGAAAAACTGAATATTTATGCCTTTCCGTATGAATGACATGTTCATGTACTCATATTGCGTGTTTGTGCCGTGTTTGGGCTAAAGGTAAGTATTTGGAACTGTCAATGTTTATGTCTTTGTGAATTAGCTGATACACCATTTTTAATCGCGTAAGCTTGGCTCGGTTTTGTAAAGTGAGGATACCGGCCTGTTTTAGTAATTCTGTGGGTAAATCGTTTGGCCTATGTTTATTGTAAATGCATCTTTCTGCCTTCCTTTGGACTGTTTCTAGTTTGTAAATGAGTTCTTTAGTGGAAGGAAACCAAACAATGTTAGCGTACTCCAAAGTTGATCTGACAAAGGTTTCGTATGTAATAGCATTGTGATAGGGGGGGGGGGTAGTCTCAGACGTCTATTAAAACAATTTTTTTAGTGCAGACGAGGTGACGTTGTTTACGTGGCGTTCCCATCTAAAGTCATGTGTTAGTATTAAACCAAGGTATTTATACTCTTTCACTGCGCTGAGTGTGGCGCTACCTATAGTGTAGTTAAAATCAGATGCGTGTTTTTTTCTCGTTATTAATAGAACAGCCGAGTTTTTAACGTTCAATGTCATTTGCCATTCTTTACACCATTTGAATACTAAAGATAAAGAGTTGTTTAATGCAAGATGGTCACTATAAGAATCGATTACTTGGTATAAGACGCAGTCATCAGCGAAAAGTCTGACGCTGACAGGAATATTACAAGGTAGATCATTAATGTATATAAGAAATGAAATTGGAGCCAGAACGCTTCCTTGTGGAATTCCGGATATTACGCTAGATTTGTGGGAATGTTGCCTGCTGACTTCTACAGACTGGGTGCGGTCACTAAGATAATCTTTTATCCAATCGACAATGGGCCCTGGCCCCAAGGTTAGTTCGAGTTTATGAATTACTTTGTCATGTGATAGACGCTCGAAAGCTTTTGAAAAGTCTAAAAAGATAAGATCGATTTGTTTCCGTAGGTCGACACTTAGCGATACATTGTGTACAAGTTCAAGTAGTTGCGTGACTGTGGAGACACCTTTTCGAAATCCATGCTGACAGGGTTAGTATTTGTTCCTTTTCAAGGTGTTCGGTTATGTGCTTTAAGATTATGCGTTCGAACAGTTTGCAGGCTGTACATGTCAGTGAGATGAGTCTGTAGTTGGAGGGTTCGGTTTTACTTCCCGATTTGTGAATAGGTTTTACTTTAGCTGTTTTCCAGTCGTTAGGGAAGGTCCCTGATGACAATGATTTCTTAAAGATTATTAATAATAGGTACTTGGCCATCCACGCAGCGTATCTGCGAAGGAATGCATTTGATATATTGTCAGGTCCTGATGATTTGTTAGTCTAGTTTGAGCAGCAAGGTAAGTATGGCTGCTTCGGTTATTGATAGCTGATCTAGAGGCTTTAATTGAGAGGGACGTGTCCGTGGTAGTGTGCCGTCATCCTCAGTGAAGATAGAGCAGTAGTCATTAAGCAGGTTGGCAGACCTTCGTTTGTCTACATCTATCGTTCCGTCATCATTTCGAGTTTTTGGGTTTATGTAGTTCGAGAACTTCGCTGGGGCTGATTTCAAAAAGTTAGTGAGTGTATTAGTGAAGCAGAATTGCTTAGCTGTCTTAATTTTTTATTTCATGCATTCAATAGCCGTGCTGAGATCGTGATGTGTGTATTTTAATGGGTTGGTTTTGAACAGTTTTCTCATCCTCTTTACTTTGCGTTTGGCGTGTATAACATCGCGCGTAATCCATGGATTACGCTTATTCAATTCAGATTTCAGATTTTTTATTGATACGAATACAAGAATGTTGCATTTGTTTAGTATACAAAAGGAGGTCCCAAAGTCGAAGACTGTATCGGGACCTCCTGTTAAGGGCAAATTGTGGTAAAACAGTGTTAGAGGCAACATAAGCAATAATCAAAAGTGTTTTAACGCTGTTTCCTGCATGTACAAGAACCAACCGCCTAGATGTGCACCTATTGCAATGCCGCGCAGTGTTTTTTTCCATAGCTTTCATAGTGAGTTGTGTATCCAGCGAAACCTTCATACAAAATGAAAAAGGGTTGAAAATGTTTATTGCCTTTTTTCGCAGGCTGAGAGAAGCCTTTCCACAAGGGGAGAAATTCGGCCTTGTTGGTAAGACATTAGGAAAAATCTTTCAGCGCAAAATAACACAGGGACGAGAAGGGAGGACACAACACGTGCGCTAACTTTCAACAAAATGGTTTATTTCAACCGAAGCACGAATATATACAGCGGTGATGCTCAAACGCTACAGCCAGCTGTCATGCGCAGAGAAGTACTGATGTCATGCGCAGAGAAGTATTCTGATTTTAACAGGAGACGTGCAGACAAGTGAAATTTCTTATCATAGCCTTTTACAGAAGATATGCGCACGAACTACAAAATTAATGCATGTTCAAAAAATACAATTCTTTTTCTGACAGGGACAGGGGCGGCGTGCTTACACAATCGCTACCAAACTTTGCGATTTCGGCGGCTTCTACTATTAGTCTCGTTAGTTCATCACGGTTAGTCAATAACACCTTGGTGCTCTCAAAAACAGGGGCACACCCACAAGCTCTGCAATGCTATGCATTGCAGAGCTTGTGGGTGTGGCTTCCAGCACCTGGATTTTTTCTCTTTGGCGTGCCGCTCTTTTTGCTTCCACTTCTTCCATTTTGGCAAACAGCTTGTCTAGTGCCGAGTCGTCCTTCCTGGGCGCTTTTTAAGTCTCACTGGTCGACCGCGATTGTTGGGAGTCCTTCGGTTCGGTACGTCCAGGCTCTTCATCAACGGACTCTGGCAGCCTGTAACAAAACGTAGCAGTACAATGTAACTGTTCATTAACTCATGTTTGAATCTGACCTGTTTGAAGGTATATACTCCTATGCAACTGGAAAAAAGTATCCACGTGTGTGCATAACCTTGACTCTAGCAGATATTTTTGAAGACCAATATCAAGCTTCCATTGGTCATTCACGTATACACTCACATCTCTCCGCTTTCGTTTCGAGAGATCTTCTTCCCGACACTGTAGAGCACGATGGGCTTGATGTTGTGCTCTTTCCCTAGACTTCTTGGAGCTCCCTGGTCACGGACCAACAGCGGCAAAAACAGCAAATACTGTGGCACTGCCAATTGCATCCTGCGAGCAGCAGATGAGCAGTGCATTCGCATTATTATCGAATTAAATAGTGTACACTGATTTATTATAGCCCTCACGTTCGCGAAAAAAAAAACAAAAAAACGTAGTTAATTAAGTATAGTAACTTCAAGTAAATCTCCTTTGGGGTGTCGCGGCGGCCGACACCTGCTTTGTTATGGGAAAAACGGTGTGGTTGGTTGAGACCCTTATGCAATGTTCTGTGAACGGGATTTCGACAAGGACCGTGCTGCTCCTTTGCTTGACCGAACGGCGCCGCTAACAAGAAGGAGAGAGTGGCCCGCTGTTTGGACTCGGCGGCTGAGTGCTGGCGCTAATTGGAACGACGAAAGAACAGAAATCATCTTTTAGCTTAATAACCGATTTGGAGATATGTAAAATAAATCTGCTCTATATGGTGAAGCCTTAGCGGCTTCTAGTAATTGACATCGGCCCTTTTTTATAATACACAACGGAAATTCTAAATTACATTTGCCATAACCTGAATCAGCAAAAGGCAGAGAGTATATACACATATATATGCATTCGTGATTCGATGTTTCTTTTTTCGTCTATCAAAAGGCTGGCCCAGACCGTTTTCGTGGAGTTATGGTTGCCCAACCAACAAAGCACCCGTTGGAACGTCCAAATGCTTATTTTTGTTTTTGGCGTGCGCCTGCGTGAATTAGAACTTAATTGATGCTATAATTTTCGGCAGTAAAAACAATGCTACGCACCTTTCGAAATCGCAGTGAGTGGCAGCCTCTTCCGACTGATTATTCTTAAAAAACGATAGTCTTTCTTCGGATACTTCAACGCAGAAATTTTGGTCTGTCTGTCTGTCTGTCTGTCACACGATTCAGCCACCCGGCCAAAGTTTAAGCACTTGCTGAACGTCCAGCCATCTTGAACTGGTAGCGGCGTTCGTACTTTTGAACGTTGTCCATCAAAAAGCAAATAATACGCATATCTGAGGCGCAACATCAATACGTAAGTATTAAGTGGTGTGTTCCTTCACTAGAAAAGACATGGATACGTAATTCGAAATGCCCTAGTGTTTCTTAGGCTGCGCTGAAAATGCGATGCTATGAGCCAGATGCGGCGATTCAACATAGAGGACGAGGACTCATGCAGTACGGCCGGCAGAAGACTGTTGTCTTTCGACGACATTTGCAGCGAAGCACGCAGATACGCGAGCAATTTTTTATGAGTGTTTTCTTGTACGCGCGCTCGAGAGATTTCCATTTGTTTGTACTTGCAACACCGTCAATAATCCGGAATACTTCTTATTCAGCTCGTCAGCGAGCAGTTCCCACATGGTCTTCTTGTTCCTGTAGTTGCACTGAATATATGATATGTGAGAGAAGTAAACAATTGTTACATTTACCTTATTCCACCTTTCTGTCCCAGTCGAGCTTTCATTTCTTTATACATTGACAAATGAGCGATCTTGTTCTTCTGGCGCTCCAGAGCGCTTCTTGCGCGTCATCTAGTGCAGAAGGCGCCGACGTTGAGGGCAGCGACGGCTGACGTTCGCGTTCAGGCGACAGCACTGCTGCTTGTGGAGCCAGCCTCTGCTCCGGTTCGGAAGCTGACGTACGCTGTTGGGAAGCTTTTTCCACGCGCTCGACAGCTGCCGGCAAGCCTATCGCGCCGTGAAAGACGCGATAGCAATCACCATCTGAAAAATGAGAGCACGTCGAACTCACCACAGTTTATCGCCGAATTAGTAATCCACTGGCTGCGATAAATGACTCAAAAAAAAAAAAAGACGGCTAAGAAAAACGCCGCCTTTGACTATGTCATGTTTCTTAGCTCCCAATTGAAAACTCAGCCAAGGATTTGAATAGATAAATTCACTCACCAGCTGCCATCTGCCACTATAACGCCATTCTCGTCAACAACTGGCAATAACTGGTGTTAGACACCGTGTACATCAACGAACAGGGCCGTGATCATTTAAGCGCAGTCGACACACGTCGTCTGCTTCTGAGCTGCACCGCGGCGGCACGATTCCTGCACCGCGCTGCAATCAAGCAGCGCGGTGCAGCGCACCAGAGAATCGAGGACTGTGGTGTCGTGCACCGTGAACCGGTGAACCGGTGCTGGAGGTGCAGGTGAATCGAATAGACCTATTATGCCCACTTCGCATAGGGCACACACATCTCACACACAACTACCTGCTTAGAAAGGAGCAACAACCAACATGCGGAAAATGTCAGGAACGATCAACAGTCGTACTTATGCTAATCACATGCCCTGATATTGCAACACAAAGACAGAGACATTTTGGCAAATTATACAAACATCACATACCCTTACACCCTAATCTAACCCTAGGACATGACCCACTTGTTGCATTGTGTAATGTTTTCAGTTTTCTAAAGGCAACTGGCTTGTTAAGTGACTGTAAAATTGTGAATCGTTAACTATTCAGTACTGAACAACTAACTCAGAACGAACACGCTGTCAAAACTAGGACATGACAGTTTGCTTACCTCACCGCCAAGCTAAGCGGTGTTCCGGCGGAATCGCCTTGGGCAACCTCCTATCTGCCCATGTTATTCAAGGAGCTACCAGCTACCAAGAAGCTATTCAAGTAGCTATCTAAGTAGAGCAGAGTGCGAGCACTTCAAAACATACAGAAAAGTAGTTTCACACCTAGCGAGACTAGGCTACTAAATGATAGCAACGTGTCAACATTACTTACTCCCGGTAGTATTTCACGTACCGCAATCGCAGATGCGGCATTAGAGCGTTAACATACCCCAAAGTACCACGCTTTTACAGAGCGGTGCTTATCCACCATCGCCGCCTCCATGGCGTCCCCTTCTCTAGTTGCTCTTCGTGCATTTCATGGAAGCAGGTGGCTAAACGTGCTAAAACGCTTTCTTCTCCGTCTTCCATGATTAGAGCTGACGAAAGAAGCAGAATAGACACGAAGCGGCGCGAACTCACTGCTACTGAAGAAGGATGTCTCAAGAATTAAGCGTGCTGATTGAAATGGTGGGGTGACGAACACCGCCAGACGAACATATGTGACTGATGCGGCGAACGAAGCGGCGGCTGCGGCCGGTGGAGGGAAAACAAATATGAACAGTTTCGACGGGCGCGGACACGTTTTCCGGTCGCTCCGGCGTTTTCGCTTCTCAAGTGTGAACGTGCCTGAACTGCGAAAAGCGATTTTCCCAGAGGCGGCGGCGGCGCATGCGAAGCAGCGCATGCGACTAAAGCTGCGCTTTGGCCTCGCGCTATCTTTGTTATCGCCGTCTTTCATCCTCCACTGCCCGCTGTTGCCTTGGTCACTACTCTCCTCCTCCGCTTTATTTCTCACGTTTCCGCTGTACCTTCCTCCTCTATTTATCTCTAGACAGCTTCGCTATCACTGTGGGTAACGCTTCGCTGCGCGCTCTGCGCCCGCTCCCTTTCTTTTTTTTTTTATTTGCGACATTAAGGCATAATATTTGTTGTGTAAATTGGTATTAAATGTGTGCCGTTAGGCCTTTGTTGTGTATTAAGTGAAGAAGTGTCTCGTGGAATGTGTCGTCATGCTTCTGAGCTGCATGACAACACATTCGGTCATAACTGTTTGCGTCACTGTAGCGAAGGCCAGCTTGCAGGACATGAAGGGAGCGTTCCGACTGTAACCCTAGGGCATGTCCATATAAGGTAGTATGCATCTGCTTGCATGACAGACGGGCATGTAGCGCCCACTGGTAAATGCAACCAGTTCCATGTTGAGATAACGGCCGGGGTGTGCGCCAACTCTGCCCGAAGCCTTCTAAGCACGACTTCTTCCGCCTTGGTAATGTGAAGGAGGAGAGAGCAGACACACGGTGGCATAAAAGCGCGTGTATCCTGCCGGAGAATATTTTGACCGGCACGGAGTGTATTTAGGAATTCTATTACAAGAGGACTGGCTTCCGTAGATAGATAATGCTGGTGACCACTGACGAAATTGTGCGTGGTACTTTGGAATGATGTCCTCCCGCCGTCTTGTAGGATAGTAGCATCTGTATCGACCTTGCAGGTATTAGAGCATGGTGCTTCGATTATAGAGTAGTAGTGGTAGTATTAGTAGTAGTGGTAGTATTAGTAGTATTAGTAGTAGTAGTAATAGTAGTAGTAGTAGTAGTAGTAGTAGTAGTAGTAGTAGTAGTAGTAGTAGTAGTAGTAGTAGTAGTAGTAGTACAACTTTCTTCATAAGGGTTGGGATAAGGGGTCATGAGAGCTTTCGTCAATAATACGATACATCCAATCCCTTTCGCTCTCGTCAGTGCGAATGCTTCGCTCGGACTAGTAGACGAGGACGACGCGGAACGCACGAAAGGATGCCTTTCTTGTCTTTGTCTCAGTTCCTTTTGTCATTTAGTTTTTGTCGTTTTGATAATTATTGAAATTATTTGATTCAGTATTGCATATTTAACTAAGAGCGACTATTTATTATAATTTATGCCATAATCTCTTTTGAATTGAGATATTCCAGATCATATGTAACCCGCCTCACACTCGGCCGATTCCCCTGAATGGCAGGTGCCAGACATCCGAGGAGCATCGTCATCAAGACTTGCGGTACGAAGTGAATCTTTGTAATCATCAGCTTAGGCTATGTTCGTTGTGAATACGCCAAAAGCACCTGTCCAAGGTGCGCCTAGTTCAGCTGCGTTGTGAGCGACGTCGGTCCACATCGACGTTGCCCGCGAGGAAAGCCTCAGATATTGCCAGTCGTGATCAGCGCTTCAATGGAAATGAAGTCCATCGCCGAAAACTGCCGGTCCGTTTCGATCTGCAGTCAATTTACGCTATTCCAACAGGGAAAGTACGTAGCTTTTCTTGATATCAACATGTCAGTTTTATTTTATTTTTGTAAGAATTACTTTTAAATTGCGCCTATAAGTTAGCCTCATTCGAGGGCGTCGTGGGTAGTGGGCCTTTGTGAAGAAATAAAGCAACACCTAAAATATAAATTCAAGGACGAGAAAGAAGAAGAAGAATGGGTGAGACTGCACAGAAAGAGCCCGGTCAGGTAAGTCTTTCTTTCACTGATTTCGCTGAAAAGGGATGTCGCGTTTGTTAATCAGTTCATCGAATTTGAAAATTCGCTATTCGGGAAGCAGCTGAGACATTCGACTCGCTTCAAAAAAAGGCGTTTCCGGGCGCCATGCTTGCGCCCCTCGTAGCTGGGGTGGAAGATTTCTCTTTGATTAAAAAGCGCCTCTTATGTGTATAGGCCGTTGTTTTTCGAGATGAAAATTAGAATGGTAAGCGTGTTCTAGCAGACGTCACGCGATGTTTCTTAGGCAAATGTGAATGCAAATGTGGACACACATTGCCGCTTTAGGTAAAAGCTAAGACAGGAATAAGCAATTTTCGTTTGTGAGTGTATTTCTCACAGTCGTTAAGTACGTCTGTTAGACTTTTACCTCACTGAATTTACATTTACCGGGTAGGAAAATGTTAAAAACGCCGGTTGAGTTCATGATTTTTAAAAATTTACTCCGACTTAACACAACAAAAATATAACAAAATTACATAGACGTTTTGCCACCAGTTCGGGTGGCATCCTCAGTATAGACTGGCACCAAATGAGCGTACATTGGACTGGGCGACCTCCGCTCATTTGGTGCCATTGTACACTGGGGATGCCACCCGCACTGGTGGCGAAACGTCTATGTAATTTTGTTATATTGTTGTTGTGTTAAGTCGGAGTAGTTCGTTAGAATGATTTACCGTGTAATATGGATGGATTGTAGCGCGTATGTCAGACATTTCCATATCCCTTTATCGCCGAATAACCACCCCTGACGACCACGGAATTCTACAAAATGACCTTTCCTTAGTTGAAAACTGCTGTTCACTCTAGATGATGCAGACTAATGTTTCCAAATGCAAAGTCATGCGCGTATCTCGCAAGCAGTCTGTCTCGGAATACGTCTGCAATTTGAACTCCACGAACTTGGCATATGTTGACAGTTACCGATACCTTGGCGCAGGGGCGTAGCCAGAAATTTTTTTCGGGGGGGGGGGGGGGGGTTCAACCATACTTTATGTGTGTTCGTGCGTGCGTTTGTATGTGTGCGTGTATATATGCGCAAGCAAAATTGAAAAATCTCGGGGGGGGGGGGTTTGAACCCCCCACCCCCCCCTTGGCTACGCCTCTGCCTTGGCGTGCTTTTTTCTAACACTCTCACGTGGTCGGATCACATCACACACTTAGTAGATGTCGCATCAAAGAAGCTTGATTACATCCGAACAACTTTATGCCTATCCCCTCCTACAGTCCGTAAAATTGCGTACGTAACCTTCGCTCGTACGAAGCTCAAATACGCGTCCTCCATTTGGAGCCCTCACCAAACCTATCTCAATCTGTTGGAATCCGTCCAGAATAGGGCTGCCCGATTTATTACGTCCAATTACGATCACTCATCAAGCATCACTTTTAATAAGGCGTCTTTAGACTTGCAGAATCTAGCTGACAGATGTAAATTTTCTCGACTTTGTTTCTATCATAAGTTATATTATTCTTCTCCTCACTTGCATGGTTCTCTCTTAACTTTCTCCCGCCCGCTACTCTCGCCGGCTATTTAATTCCAGAAGCCTCCAACGTCTTTTCAGTAGGACCGTTGCATTCAACGAGTCATTTCTTCCTGTCGTCATCGACGAATGGAATAACTTAGCGGAAGCCATCGTCTCAGAGCGTGACTCGTGCGCATTCAAACAGCTACGAACAGCTCACTTAAACTTGGAAGCCCATTAAAACTCTACCACCGTCACTGTACTTTGTGCTTTTGTAGTGTAAATTTTGTGCGCGCATGTTTTTATATTTGTGTAAGTACATTTTCTGTGCGTCTGTTCCCGGATCCTTCAAAAGTATTGCTCGTGTATTTGTACTACTTTTTTATTTTCTTGGTTTTTTGTATTTAGAAAAAATGTTCTCCCCTCTGATATAATGCCTCGAAGGGCCCCTTTAAGGGCCAAATAAATGATGATGATCATGATTTCTACAGGCACTTAACGGCTGTCCCTAAAGCAAGAATTTGACTATCATTGCATATGGCCAGTACTAAAACTTAGGGCAGGAACTTAGAAAATAGCAGTGGAACACAAAAAGAAGTTAAGAAATGCGGAGCATCATATGGAACAGAAATGGTGGTTTGAAGTTTGTTATCACGTATATGTACACAACATGGGTAAATAGCAAGAATGGAGGGATAAAAGCTGCTTCAAGGCTGCTTGACTGGCCCCGCCTGCCCGTACAATACCAGCAGCAACGTGACAAGAATCCGCAATAAGTACACTTGTTGCAACAATAAAATAGAAATACACAGAGCAACACAAAAGAACAATGGGGAAATTTAGCAATTTATAAAAAGAACACCAGGAAACACATTTCAAGAGACACAAAAGTAAGCTTAACATTCATAACAGCTGAAGTAATGCGTTTTTAGGAATGTAGCGCATGTTTTCATCGCATAGTTTAACTATCACATACCAGAAGACAGCGGTATAGATCGGATAACAATCAAGGGTAGTCCTTACTTTAGTTGAAACTAAACGAAAACATGTATCTTACGCGTGGCCCGCGCAGGAAAGACAACCGGTGATCAGTCAGAGCATTGGAATTACTACCAAAGGATGGGTAGCGCAGCCGAGTGTGGCAGTGATATGGGCGATATGTGGTGAATCGATAAAATTAAGAAGTGCGCAGGAATAAAACCGGATCGGCTGACCCAAGATAATGTAAATCCCAGATCCTCGGGAGCGCCTTTCGGGCCGCAGTGGACATAAAATTCGGTGAAAAAGATAATGTTGAAGAAACAGCGTTGAAGACGGCACAAGTCGAGTCGAGAGGGAGCTGCGTTTGTTTCCTTATCGCTTTGACCCGGCGGTGCGCTGTTCATAAAAAAGAAACGTTGCCTCACAAAGTTGCTCGGATTCGCGGTTCCATTACATCATATTTAGTTACTTGTGAATTTGGAAGCGAACGCCTTAAGTTTTGCATTGCAAGCGAAGAAACTAAAAGAAAAGAAAGAAGAGAGTGAAACGAAGTGGCCGCTCTATAGAGCGTACAAACGTCGTCGTTGTGCCTACCATTATTGTTTACCTCAGTCTTCACGAAATAAGGACCTTGTAAGAAGCAAAAATATTCTCGAGCACTTAGGAGCAGAACGAAGTCACAGAACAAAGGAAAATTTAGGACTTACGGAAAATGAATCAGTTTTGCTGTTCAATAAGTATCGCTTTGCCGGGAAGTAGTCGGGCGACGCAGATGGGCTATGGTACCGAAGGAGGAGGTATAGTGAGCTACTATTATTCACGAACACAAAATTCAAACTTCGAGGGCAGTATTTCATAATGAACTCCTTTCGCTGAGACGCATAGTATCATCATGCGCGGATAACCATGCGCGAGCTGGGCTCCTTTGTGTGCGCCTTGGTATGATGTATTAAAATGTATGTACATAAACGTCGGGTGCATAAATGGTACGCATTGCGAACAGACAAGCTATGTCTTGCAGTGAGCGCAACGAATTGGTGCTCCTAAAGTATTGCATGCTATACTACTAGAGGTATCCGCAGTACTTATAATGTTCATTTACTGTAGAACAGCGTAAGCCGCAACTCCTCCCCCCGCCCCCCCCCCCCCCACTCCATCAAAAGAAGCAGAGGTTACTGGAAAACTATTTGAGGTCGAAACACGTGATATTTCCGATACGAAAGTGATCCGCGTGTAATTTTTCTGTTAGAGGTATCATCTATCTATCTATCTATCTATCTATCTATCAGGGGCGTAGCCAGAAATCTTTTTCGGGGGGGGGGGGGGGTTTCAACCAAACTTTGTGCGTGTGTTTGCGTGTATATATGCGCAAGCAAAATTTACGGATTTCGGGGGGGGGGGGGTTGAACCCCCTCTGGCTACGCCCCTGCTATCTATCTATCTATCGATCTATCTATCTATGAAACCGCCTAAGTCTGGGTCCTTTCATGATCGCCTCCCGAAGTTGGTGTAGGCGAAAATTGGCAGGGGAGGGTAAGATGATTTGACGAATATGACTGTCAGGTCATGACATGAATAACGTGGAAATCCTGTCGCGTAGGTCGTGAAACCCTTTCCTCCAGACAGGTGTGGTACATACCCGTTTACAAGGGGCAGCGGTGTACGGGTATGCGCCACAGGTGATTGACAGTGTGTCTATCCATGAATGGCCAGAACAGACATTGGTAATTTAAATGCGAGAGCGTAAAGCAAAACCGACATCGGCAGCCTTGATCCGAAGAATGCAAAGTAGAAAAATTAGGATCCCAGCAGGAATCGACCCCAAGCATTCTGCGTGGCAATCAGGTATTCTACCACTGAGCCATGCCAGGTCTATAATCTGGTTTGAAAAAGAGCCTATGGAAGCGTAATGTCGGTGCAACGTCAATTGTGGTTGTGGTGCTGGCTATCTAATTTTACAAGAAAGCAATAACCACTACATATATACTCTTACGATACAGGCGTCATATCAGATTAACGTCTGTGGTTCCAGTGTTGGCTGCGCCTTTAGAGCAGTTTAATGAATTTTTATTCCTATGATTCAGCAAGATATATTGAAGCATTGCTCGACCCCGGAGGAATACATTAACGAAAGTTACGTACGATAGCCACATGATTGCACGATAAGCGCACTTAGTTTCGATAATACTGACGTATGTACTATAACGCGAGGGCTGACGTTACGTTGCAGCATAAGTTACCCTTTAAATGCCAGTGTTGTCTGCGTGCCTGGTAAGCCCACGATGTACACACAGCTACTACACTTACCAAAACACGGCGATCCACCTCGTAACGCTTGGCTCAAAGCCATAAAATGCAGCATACAGGTACTCGCTCACTGCTTCGCATGAAACCGATTCCCACAACGCGTTGCCGAACTTTCTTTTTTTTTAGAATGCTCTCATCGTCTCATTGGCGTATATGAGATGTGGCATCTATAGCGGCGTATCTCTTATCGCAAACGCAATTGGTTGCTCATCATTGTATAGTTGTGTTGGCATAGTTACGGAACCAACGTCTATTGCAAATAACGTTACACGCCATCACTTACAACTGAGTTAATTGCGAATGACTGTTCGCGTCTGCCTGTGCAATGAATAAGTAATTCCACAAGTAGCACATTTTCATTCAAACCCAGCCCTTGACGCTTGCTTTATATTGTGGAGCTCTTAAATGGTGTTGCGAATGAAAAACAATACTGCTTTATCGCACTTAACAAACACGTCTTCTTTGCATGAGTATACGGTCCGATGCACTATATGGCGATATGAGATTTATTTAGTGTGTTTTCTTCTGTCGTTTTAATAGGCACCCAGCACTGCTATGAAGGAAGTGGCCAAAAGAAAGGACTCACTTGAAGTACTAAGGTACGAATTTTTTAGACTTACTCAGAGTGCCCTGCATTCTAATGCATTGTAAATTTTAGAGAGGATAACATGAATGCACTTCGACTCGGAACACCTTGAACAATAATGGATTAATGAAAGAGCTGTCAACTGGAAGTTTCTTACAAACATGTGCTGATGAAGTGCATTGAGTGACCGAAGAAAAGAAAAACACTATATATAGAAATTAAGGTAACAAGCCATAAGTCTCGTGGCCGAGGTCTTATGCTTCTTGAGTTAACAGCCTTGTGCACGTAACTCTTTTTACCGCACATATTTTATCGCCCTATGTGCAGTCTTCGTATAAGTTTGTCTAACAAAAGTGGGCCGGTCAATGGATTCCTCTGTTCATTGGACAGGAAAAGTATCAGGTCCGGCAGTTTCAATTCTTTTAGTTAGCCTGCGAGAGCTCATTGGTAAAGTGGTTGTTTCTAAAGTTAGCATACGTCGGGCCTTAATTAATAAAAATGTCTGTTACTTATCCATAGTTACTGCAACCAGTGACGTAACGGATAAACAGAAATAATTGGGTCCGTCTGCCATTTCCAATTTTTTTCCGTTCATGAACTGGACGTATTACAAGAACCACTTCTCGCTGTTACGCTGTCTCGGACTGTAAACCAAATAGTTCTGTTAAATTTAAAGCTGTTATTTGAGAGACTAAGCGTGTTAGAATAGTCGTTTTTTTATATATTCTTAAAAGAGACACTTGTTTAAGGTAGAGTGTTCCTCGTAACGTTTAAATACTTGGTTACAGTATTGCTCTACGTATACCCAATAGCATTGCAAGTATGTAAGGACACTATGTGCGACGTCACTAGCGGGTCTTCACAATCGCTCTTTACCTTATTTAGAGGAGTCAACTGTTATCATTGCTGTTAATGTTAGCGTTTTACTTTAGGTCCTGAACACTCGTATTTTGCCATTACAATGCAAATTACAACGGTCACGCTTCCAGTTATACGTCATTATAGGATTCGCAAAGCAACAGCTTTAACCTTCGAAAAAAAAATTCGTACATGAACTTACGTATCAAGTTGGCACATCTCAATGCCCTCCCTCACACGTAATACAAAATAGAGCAGTGACTTGAATTGGTGCTTCAAAAGAAACTTTTCAGTGGTCTTACCGTGTATGCTCATGTGGCGGCTGCATGGTCAATGAACAATCAGCGAGATGTCACAAGAATGACATAACAGGGCTAGCCGCTTACACACACAAAAAAATTGGTTAATTTAAATAATAAATAATCGTAGTGGTGCTGCTTTAAGCAGTACCACTGTGATTAGTTTACATGATTAGTCGATGATAGAACATATTTCAATAAAACGATATGCCCGACTTTCAACAATGCAGAAGTGACTTCGTTATTTGCCGTGTGCTGTTGTTTGCACTGCGTCATGTCTATGCTTCTTTCGTGCTAGTTATACTGGCACTACTGTACAAAATATAAACGTTCAGTCGTCGCTGTGTTGGTGTGTACGTGCAATATACGTTTATTAAATGTGCCATAGTTGTCTCCGGAGTATGTGTACCGTTCATTTCCGGTCTTACGTATCAGTTACCGGTATTACTGGTGAGTAGACATGCGCAATTGCAGCATTTAAGTGACTGCTTTCATCAGCACCCGTGCGAATAGTTTGCGTGATTATTCGATATGACGAAAACGTCTGAAGACAAGGTATATGGAACAGAAAAAATTATGGCAGCTACGTACTAATAGTGCGAAGACTAAGGAAGAGACGTAATTGGTGGCGTTGCCCTCCTCTATTCCCTCCTCCTCAGCCTCACTTCCCTTTCCCACCCCTTGCTATACCATACCATACAAGACAGCTCCACTAGCGTAAAACGTGGGGAGGTGCGAAGCACCGGTATTTGCCATAGGGACACGTCAATATGAGAAGACAGCGTCCTCTCATTGCAACAGGCCGCGTCCATCGGCAGTCGCAGACAGCGTCCATCACAGAAACACAGGTTTTCCTGAGCCAACGTGCTGTTTTATTTGCCACTCGGAGAGCGCGCGTTCTCGCGAGTTTTAAAGACGATAGTCTTTCTTGGGGAACTTAAACGCAGAAATTTTGGTCTGTCCTTCTGTCTTTCTGTTTGTCGGCACGTCACTCGATTCAGCCACAAGGCCAAAGTTGAACCACTTGCCCAAGGGCCAGCCATCTTAAACGGCTGACTAGGTTCATACTTTTGTAAATTGTTGATCAAAAAGCAAACATTACGCATATCTAAGGCACAACATCACTAGGTAAGTATTATGTGGTGTGTTCCTTTAATAGAAAATACATAAATACGTAATTCTAGAGACCCTAGTTTCTTAAGCTGCGCTGAAACTTGCCTTCCTCCGTGCCCTCTGCACGAGCTCATTGTTGTGTTTCGGTTTCGGTTCAGTATTGCACTGTACGAATGCCATGGGGCGCCGCTCTGGCATTCCTGTTTTACCCAGACGATGTGTAAATAAAAGAGTTTGTGGAGAGTACTCGTTGAGTGCGAACGTTTCTTCTGCTTTGGCGCTTCGCGCCAAACCGCGTGTTCGGGCTGGCTGGCGTCCCCGCCGGTCGCGTTGGTCACCGCCGGTCTTCGCCTGCTGCTGCGCCGGGACTACCAGCCCGCAACACAGAACTCATGTTTCCCGACGTATTGCCAGATGGCGTCCATATCTCACGCAGCGCCTCTTCTATCGTCTTTAGACGACATTTGCAGCGAAGCACACAGATACGCAGCCAATTTTTTCTTGAGCGAACGGGCCGTCTTATTTGCCGCTTGCTTTACCGTGACGGGGGGCGAAAGGAGACACCGTGAAGGGCTACGGCGACAGAAGACGCCGACAGCCCGAGCGCGTAATGTGCTTCACACCTATATGTTTAACGCCCAGCTTTCGAAAACCCAGCAGTGACTTCTTTATTTCTATTCGTCTAGCGTTGTTATCAAAATGGCGGCAACAGTGGCACTCCTGCACAAGCAGTAAGCTCCATCTAGTGAAGCCCATAGTGGGCGAATAGAAGACATGTCGTCACCAAGAACGGTTCATAAAGGTTATTCTCTGCTGACTTCGAATATTGCACACGCACCTCGCACACAACGTTTTGCTTTCAAAGGAAGACATGCCGGAATGTGAGAAATGCCAACACCCGTTAACAGGTACACATATTCCAGTCACGTGTCCATACTTTGAAACAGAAACACAAAGATATTTCGAAGAACTATAGAAACATCAGATACCAATGCACCCGTGCCTAATTCTGGGAGATGATCCACTTGTTCCCCAGTCTAATGTCATCCATTTCTTAAAAAGAAAACGGCTTTTTACATAAGCTTTAGAATTACATATTACCTACTGGTTAGTACAAAACACCTTGTCGCTGGCGCAGCTTAGCCTCAGTTGCTCTTTCGCCATAAAACCCAATTTAACTAACTACTTTACTTCTCTTGCGCGGTTGTTTTCTCTGTGTCATGTCTACATTTCTCTCGTATTGATCATATAGGCACGGCAGTATAACTTTTAACGTGTTTGTATCCACATGCACTCGTGTATGTGTGCATTATGCGTTCAACCAGGTATGCAGATGACATGATGAAGCAGATATCCTATACAGATTTCGCACTCTCGCTTTGTCATACTGATTCAAGCTCGCGTAACATGTAACCACCTCTGTTGAATGAGCTGTGTGGAATGTAATACCGTGTCGCGCAATTGTAGCTTCTTAGCGGCTTTGTTGACATGTTGACAAACGACAAGCGCACGTATTGACCTTTCGCTATTACATGCAAAAACCAAACAATATATATATTAAATATATAAAACAATATATATCTGTTAAACACTTGAGAGTGAGGTGGGTGGAGCAAAACCACCTGTGCGCCGTCATTGGCACGCAGGAAGAAGTTCCACCACAAGGACGACGACCAGGCATTGAAGATCGACGTGCGCACCGCGGCCGCCGTCCTTGTGACGATCTTGCTCGTCGTCCTGCTCATCGGCTACGTCATCGGTGAGCGTGCTCAAGACGCCATGTATGGCGCCTGTATTTTTGGCGGCGTGCCACTCATATCAGGACGGCTTGTCACTCATATCAAGTTGCAGTTGCCATGCATCTTACGCTATATTATTCGAAAGTAATGCTGCTCTGCAAACAAAGAACGCGCTTAGATACGTGTTTTCCACGAGCCGGAAACATGGTAATAAATATCCGTTACTGCTTTCAGCGGGCGGCACGCAAGGGGTGACTACAAAAGCGGGTAAGAATAATTTGAGCTTTTCTTCTTTGTACGTCAAAGCGTTTGTAGCGTTCAAAGCGTTTATATATCGTGAGTGTACACGGTAAAAAATTGCACAGTGCTGCATATACATTAGCCCGAGACTACTCGAAGGCGAAAGTCATCTGCTTCTTCTCAGCGGATGTATTGATTGCACTAAGGGAACTGCAGTTTTTGCTCGCTACCTTCGCCATTACCTTCGCCATTACCTTTTTCTGTGACGGCAGATACCGTAAGGCGACTAGAATAATTAATTACGACGCCAACTATAGACATTCAATTAACTTTTTAGTAAGAGTAGTCGGGCCAGAAAAGACGATTGAAGTCCTTCCTACGAAGAGCCCATTGCCGCTTTGAGCTTTTCCAAAAAGCAGCCGCTGCTAATTTTAGGCAGCGATCAAATCCTACCAGTTTCGCCGATGAAACCGAAATGGCGACGCAGCCGAAATTGTAGTTAGCGGTTATTTGCAACGTTTTAGGTTGTGCTTGTAAAGTATGCGGGAGAAGTAAATCCTAAATAATCGAGACCAAGTCAAAAGTAGGTCGGACGATATGTGTGTCAGTAGAACTGCCGTTCCTATACATTTGGACATTTGAATCACGGCGCAACGTGAGTGTTTAAATCACGCTGCGTTACTATGATCGTTCGGCTTTGTTTGTTTTTCTATATATAAAGGATGTAATAAATGAATTCAAAAGCATCACATTTTTTCTTCTTTGCATGACCGTCACTACTTTAAACCGTTCGTGCGCTGACGCTTATGCGATATCTACGCACAGTGAGCACTTTATAGGACCGAGCTATAGCCTCTACGTTGAGAAGAACAACATTGCAATAGATGTCATTGCGGTTAAAATAACGATCGAATGCTCCTTGTCTAGATATGAAGGAATAATGGCTCGCGAAAAACTGGCTAAGGTACCGAAGCCATTGTGCACCTTAGTACATCTCCGTAGCGGAATCTCGGTTCATCAGCCTTGCGACTGCTGGAAACTTGCTTTGCTTCGTGCTAGCTACCCCGAATTTCATGTTATTCAATAGTCTAGCGACACAAGCTCACTTCAACGTCACTGTAGAAACGTGATTCATCACTGAGTTTGGGTTCATTATCTCCATTCTGTTCTTCTCTCTATCCTTCCAGACAAGTAAGTATACGATGCCTTTTGCAGTGCGGAAATAATACAGCTGTGCTGATTTAGGAAGACGTCGCGTAAAGCGTTGAAAAGCTAGTAATAGTAAAACCAAGGACGGTCGCTGTTTGTAGAAATAAGCTGCTCGTGGCAATTTTCGTTGCGACACAAGCGCCGGTGTCACGGCCATCTTTTTAACGAAGAAAACACGAAATAACATCACTGAGTTCAGAAGAATGTGCATTTCAGCACATGAAGAAACCATTGAACCGCTAACTAGTATTCAGGCTCAGAGATCTGAAGACTAACGCATAACATATGCGACAAAAAAAAAAGCGCATCGCGCCTGACCAGTGGGAAAGCCCCAGCCAGCTATGCCAATGAGATGTAAGCCGAAAAACAGAAAATGACGAACACTATGTGCAACTCAGTGACCCCTGTATTCCCGAACGTTCCTCCACTCGGCGCTCCACCTTGAGTCAAAAATGTCAACTCTAGCGACGCCCCTAGTGAGAAATGGCCACTGCCTATGAGCGATACTTGGTAGCAGTGCTTGCTCATTGAGACGTCTTTTTTAGACGGTCGATGGTGCTGTGGTCAACTCGGTCGACTAAAGGACGAACTTTAAGTGGAAGCTCGTTTCAGAATAAGGGGGCCCATTTCCTTTTTGCTGAAGGTGGGTGTTTAGAGCGTAATTGTTATGTTCCGTTTAGTGGGTTTCGCGTCATCCATTGTAACTGAGAGAACGATTGGCGTAGAGGAAGGCAAGAGCAGGCGTTGCAGTGACGTAGCCATATTTCTTTTTTTTGGGGGGGGGGGAGGGGGGTTGGGTTTTTGAGTGGGGGTTGAAGCATTCTTTTTGTGTGTTCTTTCGTATGCGCGTTTGAACGTTCGCGTGTATAGATACATATGCAAAACTGAAAAAATTCAGTGGGCTTGAAACCCCCGAACCCTCGGCTCCCTCCTGGCCGCGCCAGAGAAGCGTAATGTGCCGCTCGTGTAACAAAGAGCGGAGCTTCCAATAAAGCGACGTGTTGCCGACACTTCCCACTGCTGCAAGTGCGGGGTCATTGCAGTATAGCCCTTTCAGTCCGCCCAAGGAGCAGTTTGCGGAGAATTTCTCGCGTCCACGCAGTTTGCGCGCAACCAGTTAGCATGCTTCCTCTGCCGCTGCTGCTAAACGAAGTGCTCGAGCAGAGCCTTTGGCCACCGGCGCCAGAATCCTGCCGTGCTCTATTTTGTCATTACGGAGTAAAGTAATCGTCGATGAATCGGTGAATGTTTTTTTATTGGATCTAAAAAGTTAACATGCACACAGCTTTCAGTTTTCCTTTAAATGCTTTAAATGAGAAAAGCTACAATGATGTGCCTTCAAGCGTTTTTTACCAGCACGGGTATCATTCGTTGTTGTATGCACTACGGAATAGCAGAGCTACCCTAAGCCGACTACTCAGTTGGTGTACTTTGTATTCTAAATGTAGATACGTTTTGAGATTAAGTCTACTTTCTAAATCATAAGAAGTAGAAACTGCACAATAATATACGTAAGCGACGGCATTTTTTATTAGTGGCTGGGTGAACAGCACCACACTCGTGGGAGATGTATGTCTGTCGACAGGCCCGTAGCGAGGAATTTTTTTCGGGGGGGGGGGGCACTTGCTGAAAGCCTTCACTATTTGAGAAAAACGCCTATTTTCATTATTTATTATCGGTAAGACACCATGTATCAAAAATTTCTAGGAGGGAGGGGCGGACCGCCCGCCCCCCTCCCTCCTGGCTACGGGCCTGTCTGTCGACATCGAAGAGTTCTGTTCAAAGTAGATCATGTTGTAATTCTATATAGTGCCGAGTGAATAATTTTCTGCATCTACAACTTGCCGAATTCCGCAAAGCTGATTTGCCAAGATTTCTTACTGGGATTACTGAGAATGTGACCCGCTGTATGACAGTTGTCGCTGGTCTTTCTGCAGCTCATCGGCAGCGTACGAAGCTAACGTCGCGGTTGCTGTAAGCAGTTACTTTCGTACATTTATTGATAAAAGTCTATGCATTTGATTTATTCTTTATAATGTAGGCAACCATTGGCGCATATTTAGCATTATTTGTAGCACCTGTTTACAGCTGTTTCCTGACCACAGTGGAGTGATTCCCAGCCGAGCAAAAACGAATTGCGCAAGGTAGCGATTTATCCTGTCGCTGTTAGCTGAACATGCCGTATTGCCAAAACTTCTTGCTGTGAATAAGAGCCCCAGCACAATATTAAAGCGCGCCAATGTGCGTGTGTATTGTGCTAAGTTAGACTCGTTCGTCTATGCTTTTTGTAGGTATTCCTAAAACTGAAAAGCGGTCATCCACCAGCTTACTGCATCAATAAACTGGTTCATATTAGCATGGACTTGCTTTTAGTTTTGCGCTACAGTCCGCTCGATACAAAATATTGTTTTCCTAACCCTTCTTTCGTGTTTCGGGTTTCTGCAGAACTTATTTAACAGGTAAAACAAGAGTGCAATTTCTCATGCCAGGCGCAAAACTCTCGGGACGTTTTTTGGCATAGGAATATCGGAAGTGACATCGTAATATGTGTTCTCACGGAAACGATTCCCGTTTTAACGAAACCTTTTCTCCCTCCAGGGTCGACGAGCTGAAGATCAAGAAAGCAGCACGGACGACAGCCAGGTATTTTCGCAATTGATGCTGGCAGTGATGCGGAAAAAACGCTTCAAATTAACGGCTGTCCCTTCGGCGCTTTATTCACAAAGCCGCAGCACGCGAACATGATCCTGATAATTATTATGAAGCAGATGAAGCGGGCCGAAGGTGCTAATAATGTCTAGATCAGTACGAAACAATTGTATATACTGCCGAAGTGCCTTACTATAGACACTCGCTAAAATATAATGTCATTGTTTTTTTAGCTAGTGGACTATAACAAGACAACCTAAATGGTGTTGAAAATAAAATTAAAATGTAACAGGTCCATCGCGCGACTGCGAAAATTTTCGTCGCAAGAAGACTGCTAGGAAGCTGTGGACCTGAAGCGAAAGTGTTTAAACATCACAGGCCTAATCCACATCGCGACCGGATAATTCGTGATACTACAACACGAAGACATTCGGCCCGCGTGGCATGCGGTGAATTTGGTATGTCGGAACGGCGGAAACAGACGCTTTTGTCCTTGCATAGTCTACTTCATAGATAATGATAATGTCAGCACGGTGGGTAGAAGTAGAGTCACTGTATATGCTACCTTTAGGTAGCAGAGTTGCGCATCTGTCTTCCAACGCCGCTAGCAACCATGCATTGCAGAGAAGCTGCCGCTTGGGCCAATTTTTTTATTTCTCGACGCGGCCGCTGCAGCGAACTGAATTAACACTAGCCATCGACAGCCAATGTTTATCGCCGGTCTTGGACACGCCAGGCAGGCTAACCGGCGACACGGTAGGCATGTCGCCTGCAAAAACGAAGTGCGACTTCACCGCATAGCTGTGGTTGCTAGCCGGACCTATGCGCTACTCTGCTACCTAAAGGTAGCATATACAGTGACTCTAGGTAGAAGTAGACGAACAGGCCGTCATACGCTTTTCATAGCACAAATCATGACGTGATGACGTCACAGTACGGCGTCATCATGAGGCGACAGATCGCCAGAATTTGGGAAGTCGTCGTGACGTCACATACAGCGACGCCACATGAAGACGTCACCTCATGACATGGTCGCTTTACACTGCCTCCGCGATAAGTTGGGCGATCACGAAGATAGTGCGAAACCAGGTGTGGTGCGCAAAGCTTGAATTGCCCCGATCCTGGAGGTAGGGCGAAAGCTCGTTAGTTGCTTTCGGAGGGGGGCAGGGAAGGACCGACTGTAGAATATGGCTTTCGCGTTCGAACCGTCTTAGGCATAAGAGACCCTGTTTTTTTTTCTAAAGGGGATATCAAGAATTCGGCGAATGACACTGGAAAACACGTGTTTGGCAATGCCTAGATTTCACTTTCTATGTAACCGAAAATAAATCCAATGCTAGAACGTTGCTACCAGCCGTTGTCGTCGGGAAATGCCTACCATGAAAATGTCGCCTGTCTCAAAGTGCATACAGCCTCTATTGGCATATGAAGAAATCCTTGAACAGGGATTGTCTCCAAAGCTGACGCTTCGACTAATGGACATGTATTCGTCTTCGTTGCTGCACTGACGAAGTTGGCTTCAGCGACACCCCCTGTTCAAATAGTATTTTCATCTCTTCCAGTCATCATACTACTAAGAACTTCTAGAAGTGTCTTGTTTTTATTAGCACATGTTATTTACGTCCTGAGTTTCCTTACTGGGCTTCATTTAATGCGATTGTGATATCAACATACAAAAAAGTAATGGACAAAAAAAATGACATACATTAAAGAGGTCTGATCGCGAGCCCATGTATGGGCAGATATTAATACCTGTGCACAATCTTTTACTCTGTGGGGATTTATTATAATTTCGAGCCCATTTACCGAAATGCGTGGGCTATCAGAGTCTAATAATTCTACCGCGTTGCAGTCCGAACAGTCCCTTTATGTTGCAACTATGCACAAAAGTCTTTAATGGAAGATTAACGCACTTCCTACAGCCAGCTTCAATCTATTTTTGCGCTCGTTTAGCGCTTCCAGCACAGATAATGCAGGAGCGCTTGCATAACTGTTACATGGAAAAGAGAGTAGGCCACATGAACCGAAATGGCGCGTTTCGCAATGGCCGTGTGTAATATGGGCGATGTTCCGCTACTCACCATTCCGCATTTCTGAGTCTACCAGATTTCTCTGTGCACTCGCCGCAGGAGCTCGTCCTATGGCTTGGAGCTCATGCATGTGTCTGTAGTACTACGGAATGCAACAGCGGCAGCACATTTCTTGTGCGTCCGTCGCGTAACACTGCACAGTGTATAGGACCCCGACACCAAATTTAAAAACTGCAGATGCTTGCGTTGTTTTGATAGTCCTGGATACGTGGGTACTTCTGACCATTTATGAGCGACGAACCTTGCCTTTAAGATATTTTAATTTGGTTTTTAAAGTAAGCATGTGTGCTAGCCGAGTTTAGAGCACCTCGCGACATTGCCACTAGTATGACGGAGACCGTGACGGAGACAGAGGCCCCGTGTGACGTTTCACGAGTAAAACGAGTATTGTCGACGTCGAGAATATTTGAGGGGGGGGGGGGGGAAGGGTACCAATGTGGGCTTGGTGGTTCATCGCAGACTGGCTTGTAGCATAGCGCCTAAACAAACGAAGCCGCACAAGAAGCACAACCCGAAGTCATAGCGCTTCTGTTCGTGTTGTATCTCTGTGTCCTGGTTGTTTTCCGCGCTAGGCACAAGCCAATTTGCGGGGCGCGCACAATACCCGACTGGCACTCGGTGAGGGAAATTCTTCCTCACACCTCTCGCTGTGTTGTCGGGCAGCACTCAACGTAGTTCTAGCTGCTTCGGCCAGGAATGCTTTTTTTTTCTGGGTACATCATTTGTTCTTTACCGCTCGCCGGGCCCCGGTTGAAAAGTTGCTTTCGACGACACCAAAGCCTAAGTGACACGTGATCTTAGAGAGAGAGGGAGAGAGAGAGAGTAAAACTTTATTGCAGGTTAGGCGCTGCCCCGCTGTGGGGCGCTAGTTTCTTATGGTATTTTGGCAGGCGTTTTGAACTGACGCAAGATTGGTGTCAGTTAACGACGCTAGCGTTAATTATACGATCCAGTTAGAGCACTTGCTATTCGATTCCGGGATTACCAGACATAAAGCTACAAAATTACACGAAAAAAAGTCGCAGACAAAGCTTTCGCTATCAGGTGTCCTTTAAGGAGGGCAGCTGGTAGCATTAATACCTGCTGGACCGCATGTGTCGCAGCTGTTTATCTATTTTCGATAGCTTAGGAACCTCATTATATGTCTTTCAGAAACAGGGGTTCCGAATGAACGAAAAACGATAGACGTAACTCTAAGAAGTTGGAAGACAGTAAGCAAATGAGAGAACTAACGGAGGGAGACGACATCCTAGTCGATATTTTCACGTGGTTGGGACAGGTGAAGAAGCTGGCAGCAAGACTGAAGATACAGAACTCTTTATTTGGGCGAACATAATGCCCGGCAAATAAAAAAGTACAAGCGATTCACGCTATACAGTGATAGCGGCGAGAACAGTCCTGGCCGTCGAGCAAAGTCTGATCAGGAGTAAAGCGCGTCGGCATTTAATACCTGTCGCGTCGAACGTCCCAGCGTCATCCGTTGGTGGCTGGCTTAGTTGCAGAATAGACTCTACTGTTCGCGTTGTGCGCTCAAGCTTATCAGAGGATTCTAAAGTAATACTGAAGGGTTCCCAGGACATTCGGGCACGTTAGCGCAAGGCAGGGTTATACGTTGTAAAGGACCGCTTGCATAAACATACAAACAGAAGCGCGCGTGGCAATATAAAGAGGAGGAGGAAATAGATTTGTAAGGACAGATAACCAATGGTCATCAGAGCGCCGGAATGATACTAGTAGATGGGAAGCGTGGCCGAAAAACTATCACAAGGTAGGTGGAGCGGTGAAACTAAAAAAAATTAAAGCCATAAATGCAGTCAGTTCACGCAGGGGAGGTCACTGGCAGACAGCTTTCTCCTGCAGTGGACATGAGATTGGCTTGTGATGATGATGATAATGCAATAAGAATACCGGTACGCTTGGCTCGCACGTGGAAGCGCCGCGCGTCTGCACAGAGTGTTTGTACCAGATAGCGCAACGAGCGGAGAGAGCAGTCATCATTTGTGACCATCTGTTTTAACGCCGCACGATTCACTCTTTGGCAATCACGCACCAAGTAAGCTAACCTCGTATGTGCTATTTCGCAAGGACATGAGCGCGCAAGTGCTCTTCGCATCAGCGCGTAGTCACGGTGAGAGATCTGTTTTTGGCTATACTAGTAAAGACAAATAATGCGGAGCCTCTTTCTTTCTAAGTATATGTCATTCCATTTTGTGGCCTCTCTGCAGGATAATATTTTGATTGCATTCAGAACTTTGCCATCGGCCCTCCTCGCCAGCACTGGTTTCCCGCACACGGAATCGAAGCAATTGAGCCGCGCTAGAGCCAACATTTAACATGACACAAGAACTGCAACCTCGCAGTTTGAGGAAGCTCTAATACGAATGGTGTTCATTTGCGTTTCATTCAACCACCGTTGATCTGGAGCGTGACTACACTTCTGAAGGGATCGTAACCATGTGTCACTGATTCCGTTAATGGGGATGGCAATCGCCGGGCAGATTCCAAGGGCTGGCGTCACAGCCCTCCGAAAATGCACCACGAAAGCACGGACAATTTAAAGTTGGTCCTTTTAGTGCGCCAGCGAACGCCGGTTGTGGTCCAAAGACAGAGTCAGAGCCGAGAGTCGATAACACAAACGAAATATATTCTCAGTTAAGGCGTACAGACATCACAAATACATGCACACTCGGCTGTTACCAGTTACAACTTCACAATATAACTCAGGTAGTGTTAACACAACGGGACAAAACCGATCAGAGCACGCGCTACAAACGCAACCTCATGCATCAAACTATTCAAACAACAGTTTAAGTCCTGAATATTCACAGCGTATCCAGTCCACATTCTTGGACGGTACTTGGATTCTTCTCTTCTAGGAAACACTCATGCCAAATCCAGCGCTGCCTGTCGTTGCGTTCCTCCCGTCGTCGTAACTTGTCGGCTCACACGGCGTCATCATCTGATTTTTCCAGATCGACGATCGACTGACGCACAGCATCATAAACACGTCTTCTTTGGCTGATGGAACCACACTCAGCATAACTTGACCATCGCCGGGCCGACTGACTCACTGACTGACTGGTCGTCGTCGCACGCTTTTATCCCTTCTCCCCGGGTTCCAGACGCGTCGGGAGGGTTGTTCGGCGTGCAATACAGCCAAGGCTAGGAAAAGGCGAGAGCTTTCTCGTACGTTCGAATCGCGGCGGCGTCGCTCGGCGATGCGTCATCCTTTCCTCTAGAAAGATCCAGGCTTTGCCGGGCGTTTGATCTGAGACTGCTAGTGGGCGAGGAGATGCGGCGCGTCGGCGTCTTTTGATACTTGTTTTTTTCGTCGTTCGCGCTTCTTGGGCGAGCGGTTCGCGCTGTTCTATTCGCTGCGAGATCGGGCTATAGGTGGCAGCACCGTCGCCGCGTTTGTGTGGATAGGCGGTCGGCGGCGCGTATACAAATGTACGCAGCGGCGCTTCGCCGTATGCGGTTTGAGTCGATTCTTGGCGAGTAAAGCGCGCTGACTGCAGCCTAATGGTGATGTACGTGCCCTCCATTGCCACATCAATGCACGGAACCGTCCTGACGTACCTATTAATTATAAGAGAACTCCAATCTGCCAATCAATGGGGTACTGGCCTTCACTCACATTTGTGTTTTGCCCTGTGCTCGATGTTTTCTCTTGCTTTATTTGCACGCGTTTAAATTGTGTTTTCCCTATACCACAATATAAACTGTGTTGCGCGACTGATCCATTAAAGTATTTACTTCTTGCTTTAGCGGCTACGAAGAAAGAGAACCTGTATTTCTGCGTGATTAGAAGAAGTAGAACTTTGTGCACTCTGCTTTTCTGTTTGCGTGAATACGCGTATTGCTGTAGAAATACGTGGCTTCAGGTCTCTTTACCGCTTACCATCCTCTGCAGACGCTAGTTCATGCTTTGTGGTATCACAAGGATTTGCAAATCGCCAACACATCACGACATGGTGTCGCTAAGATTCTGCATTCACACCTCGACATTTAGAACTTTCTTTTTCGTTTAGGACTACGCCGAATGAACTGTGACGTGCTTGAACGAGAAAGCAGTACCCACATTCAAATGGTTTTGGCGAATGAACGGTACGATGGTGAGACCTAGCGCCGTACCGACACGGGCGTGTACTCACTTTAATATTAGAGTGCATACTAGTCTCGTAAGGCGAAATGCGTATGTGTATCATGTAGGCATACGTACAACTATTTGATACTGTGCCAGCACAACGGAATAAGCTGTAATCCGAGAACGATTACATACGCACACATGCGAACACTGTGTGCCTAGCAGACGACGCAAGGAGCCATCCACACCGCGGGGTGTCGTCCGCTCGCCGCTAGGTGCCGACTCTGCTCGATCTCGCCGCCAATCCCGCTGCCGTTTGAAAGCGGCCGCGCGCGCGCTTTATTGACGCGCTCGTTTCTGGCACCACGTATCGAAAGATTGCGTAGCGCAATTAGTCGCGCTGTTTTAGTAGACATTCTGAAACAAGCAGGAAGCCAGCGAACAGGTTATCAGTGAGAGATTTCGAAGCCGACTAACCAATGCCTTTCCGAGGCAGATCGGTACAAAAACATCTTTTCTGGTCTTGTATATCATTGCTAGCTGCCCTGAACATTCGCTACTTCTTAGGTGTTCGGCTTGTGACTTTACGATATACTACAAGGTCCTTATGCCCAAATAGCAATGCCTTATTACTAGGGAACTAGTGTGTTGCTTTGAGCTCACGGCATCTCTGCCATTCCCTCTTGCAGAGTCTTACCTCTGCCCCCGATGATTCCGCTCCCATCGAAGATTCGGCTCCCCCTGAGAGGACAGACGCCAACGAGAACGAAGGCGTCGGTATCAAGGGCGACGCCAATCTGATAGCACAAGTACCGAACGGGGACAGAGCGTCCACGAGTGGTGAAGATACCTGAAAAGTGTCTCACTACCAGTCGCCTACATTTGTGCCTTTTTAGTCGTCGTAATATAACTCGATTTGATTCTGCTGATCTCTACTACTACTATTGTCTACTAACACGCTGTCCACTAATACGCGTCTGCTGTCCTAAATAAAATGTTAGTTTTTTGTTGAATATATTTACAAGGCGCTAGAATTAGGAAATGGATTAAATCAATTCCTTGGCGCTGACCTGGGTAGCATAAGAAATTGCGGGGTTATAAAGCCAGAGCAGCACGTCCTATATGCAGAACGATAGCGTATGCCTCCGTTCTAATGTTATAGCGAAATAATAATACTATTTTTTCATCTCAAAGCGAAAAGAGAGCTTTATTTATTGTTCTTGTATTGTACCATACATGTGTTCCTGCAGTTATGTAAACGTGAATGACAGATATCGCACTGCTGTAGCTGCTGTCTGTGTGACGTAGCCTAGTCAGGCACCTTTCGGGACTTTTGCTGCGTCTCCTAAGACAATTGTAAACTGTCTCGAATAAAGTCCGAATGAATCAATGAATGAATTTAAAACTTTATGGTTACTTCAAAGATAGCTTTAGGAAAATAAGCGTTAGACAAAGTTCACATCCAAGAGAACTCGGAGGTAATCATGTGATCTCATTCATCTGACCTTATTTGTTTTGGTTCATTTGCACTGGCCAAAGGTTCCTTTATGTCTCTAAAAAATTAGCTTTCTGTTTTTAGTGGAATTTGTGTTATGAGTTTCGCGTAAGACAAACGTTTAATGAAAATTTTAATTATGATAAATAACAAAAACAGGATTTGCTTTGCAATGCTCATATGTGCCTAAAAAGGTGTGCTTTATAATGTTGATATATTCTGTAGTGCTTATCGCTTTTTAAAAATTCGTTTCCTGACATTTGGCCTCATACCCTAACGTATCGTTCACTTTGTACTGAGACCACTGGTTTCACTGTGGAGAATTGTATCTGTTAGAGCAAATACAACGAATAACTTGATATCACTTTACATATTACGTGTTTTTACATGCCTAGTATGCTCAGCTCAGACTTCTTTTTGTACATTTCAGAATGATATAGCAAAAGATTTTCGCGCAAGGATGTTCGCTAAATTCTAATACTAGACGTCACATTTTTGAACTGTTTAAAAACATGATCAACGTTTTTTGCGCAAACTTTACAGAAACGAACTGAAGACGGCGATGAAGGACGTACAAAACACATCAGCGCAAATAACAACTGTTTAATGCGTAGATGAACATGAAATATACACAGTGACCCCACGCGTGCTCAGAACTGTTGAAGCTACCGACGCCCCCTGTCCTCGTTATCAGCTCAATTTCCGTTTGGCTGAGCGCTATTGACGGCGCTCTTACACACGCGCCCTCTGCTGCCTTTTTATATTGAAGGCTTCGACGACCTCTCTCTTCGTCTGCCTGTTCGACCTGTGCACAATTTCAGTTTCTTCAACACAGGGCTACACAGGCACCTGATGCAGTGTGTCGCCAGATGCCCTGGTGCTTCTTGGAGGCCACAGTTGTACCGGTGCTCCCGCAGCTCTCGTTGACGCACCTTCCTGCTGTCCAAGTAATGAGCACCGCAGTACAGTGGGATCCTGTACACGACCTTTTTCGTGCATTCAACGAACTTCTTCGCATGTCTGGTCGAGCACACCGCTTCTTCGTTTCTGTCTTGTTCACCGTTCACTTTTGCGCACAATCCTATGAGCTTTTCCGCGCAGTCAATACCGTCCTCACGCCGTACTTTCGAGCAACCTTCTTGCTTCGGTGTGCCACTGTGTGCATGTATGGTATTGTGATGAAAGGTGGCCTTTTTTCTTTTGGCAGTTTTTCTCTTGCTTGCCTTAGCGCAAGTGACGACATTATTGCTATCAACAAGTAACGTGGGTACCCACTCTTTTCGAGGCAATGCACCTGCATGCTCACTCCCGCTTCGATAGTGTGAAAGCATGATGTCTTAACTGCCTCCAGGAGGCACGCCGTGGCTATGCTTCTTTCCACAATCTTTGAGTGCCCGGAATCAAACGGCAAAATCTGCTTTTCAGCTCTTGTCTTGTAGGTCAAGCACGTGCTTGCTTTCGATTGTGATGCTCAAATGAAGATAATGTAGGCGTCCGTCCTCGGGAACTTCAAATGTGAACCGCAGCCCTTCGTGCTCTCTTGCAAATGAGCTTAACACGCCATCCCTTGTCCTCTCAGGCATCAAACCATAAGGAAGGCACACCGATAGCTTCAGCAGCTCTACGCACGCGTGGGGTCACTATATATTTCATGTTCATCTACGCAATAAACAGTTGTTAGTTTACGCTGATGTGTTTTGTACGTCCTTCATCGCCGTCTTGAGTTCGTTTTTGTAAAGTTTGCGCAAAAGACGTTGATAATGTCCAACCAACTAGCCCATTACCAAGTTTTTTTTTAAAACATACTCATGGAATCGGTAAAGAAACCTGGGTAATGCAGGCATTACAGTGCAACATTCTTTTATGGTGGTGTAGTGGTTATAGCGCTCGACTGCTGACCCGAAGGCCGCGGGATCGAATCCCGGCCGCGGCGGCTGCATTTTCGATGGAGGCCAAAATGTTTGAAACCCGTGTACTTAGATTTGGGTGCACGTTAAAAAACCCGAGGTGGTCGAAGTTTCCGGAGCCCTCCCTACGGCGGACGTTAAACCCACTACTATTGATTCACGGTACGTGGGATCTGCCGTATTTTTATGAATAAAATGTTTCTTTTCTAGAACTTACTAATGCTCTTTAGAATAAACATTATTTAACTATTTGCATAATCTTATTAGAACATATTTTTGTTTCACTCAAACTTTGGAAGGGTTCCACGGAAATATTTGGATTTTCCTCGATTATCACCTAGGCACATAGCAACTGATTTTTGGCCCCTGAATTAAGCAAGATTCAAAATCTGCAAATATCCGACGTTAACTGTAGCCCTGATACAGCAAAACAAATATTGGAAGAAATGAAATATAAGGCACAGCCCAGGGTGTCGGAACGAAATGTTTTTCGTTTCGGTTTTAGTTTCGTTCTACTGCAAAAAGTTCCGTTCCGTTTCTGTTCCGGAACGAAAAAAAAATATTCCGCAACGGCTCATAACGGCTCTTTTATGCAAAAATTTGAAGTTAAGGTGATCATAACAAACATTGGATTTGTGATATAGGTACTTGCCCTCCTCTTAATTAAGAAACTGGGACAGTGGTAAAACACGTTCTTCAGAGGAGCGGAAGTAAGTGTACCACGAATTCCTATCAACTTGCACAAACCAGTATAGCCTAACAAAACTGAAAATTGGGCTAGATGGTGGGGATTCATTGTGGGCGAAGCGCAAAAAACATAGACGGAAAAGAGGAGAACGGCACAAGACAGGCGCTAAACTTCAAGGTCATAGTACTTATTTTCTCAGAAGTCGATCAGGACTTTTTTAGCGGGCTCTGTGCTTTGTGTCAAGGAAGTGCGCACGATCTCAGAAGCAGCACGTCGTTGAGTGTACTCTCTGAGGTGCGAGACCACTGTTCTGATAAAAAAATCGCCAGGCCTGCGCTGAAGACGCAGCACAGTCACAGCGAAAGCTGTAGGAGCGGCCGCTCCAGAGCCCGTTGTAGACTCTCTTGGGGCAACTAATACAAGCACACATGTAAGCTACCCACTACGCCATAAATCATCGTAGCTTTCATAAAGTGGGAAGCACCCAATATGCGCACTTTCGTCATTCTTCGGAGAACCGTGGTACCCGCTACACATCTGTAAGGCATTATGTGTACTTTGTGCTGTGGCCAATGACGATGAAGAATTATGGCTGAGCCCTTTGTAACGGGTTGGAAGCATTCAAAGACCGATTCGTTGCGCAATTCGCACTGTGTGACGCCACGTTGTTATTTTTCTCTTCTGCCACGCTATATTACATATGTTTGCACGATTGCTTGCCCGACATGACGCCTTGTATGGAGTATTTTTGGGAATGAGTCACAAGCACCAGCGTGACACTGTTGTGGAATACTCAAATGCCACGCAGAGGGCGCGGGTTAAAATCCCATCCGATTCTAGAAATTTATTTCACGCGGTAGCGGTTACGGACAACGGCAGCGGCGGACAACTATGGCGCCTAAATCGGCTGTTGTGATCTCATTACAGCTTTCGCTGTAAAAAACTTCAGTACCTACAATGCCCTCTCCACGCTGGCCTGCGTGACAGGCGCGCAAATGTCCACTTGCGTCAATATAAACATCTCTGGTATCTACTGTTTGTCGTTTTTCGCACAATTTCAACATATCTTTGCTTTGGAATTCGTGCCTGAGGTACGCGCTAATACTGTACCCTGAGATATGCATATTTGCTCACGCTGTATGACCTCAGTTGTTCCGGATTGCCAAGTTTCCCCGTGAACCGAAAAAAGATTGAAAAAATTTCCGTTTCACTCCGCATAAAGTTTCAATTACGTGTTCGTTCCGGTCAAAAATATCGTTTTTTTTCGTTTTTCGCTTTTGGTTGTCGTTGCGTTCCTACACACTGTCACAACCCGTCAGTAATTTCACAGACCTTTTTCTCATGAAAAGATCAAGTAGGCGACTTTGGCAAGGAACTCAAAGCAACACCTTGCTGGGAGGAAACAAAGGCCACTAGCAAAATTCTCCAAAATCTGAACAAAAGACCAGTAATCAATCTTCCTTTGTCAGCCTTTAGAAAAATTCAATTTATTATTGTTTATAGCCTTCATCAAAGACTGTTTGATGTGTTATTTTTGCATGCGGTGCTTGTTAATTTCTCAGATATCTTCCATTACGTATACTGTACCTGTTCTCATGCAATTTCAACTTTTTTTTGTTCAGTATATTTACAATTTTGTGAATTCCACTGCCTGTTTCTCTTTAGGCCCCCGGGTTTCGCGAAGCTGTCTGCGGGAGTTTCCTTGCCTTGGAGGCCCCCAACTTGTATGCTGGAAATAAAATGGATTCTGTTTCATAATGTTACATGAATGAGGGCTGGGTATGGGGTGAAATCTCCGAGGTGTGGCGAGTTACCTCTTCGATTAAAGATCAGATTGCATATGAATGGCCGATCGCCGAGAAGCTCATGATCGAGAGCATCGTTTGTTGGAAATAGCGCATACACAATGAATGTGACCGGCGCACCTGCAAGGGCTGATTTGTGTTCAACCGCATTTCTGTACGCTCACCCGCCATGTTTCGCAAACTGTGCTGCCACCGTCACCAAAATGTGTAATCTGTACAAGCTCCGCTTAAAATGTGACTAAGTTAGGCACAAAATTAGCACAACCTTGTGGTGGGCCTATTAGGACAATCTAATAATTGCAGATCAATGGCATAAGTCAATTCTGCAGAGCCAGGAACCATGAAAACTTGCTTTGTATAACAGAAATGTTCAAGTTGCCCCTCACCCTCTCCCACCACAAGTGTTATACCCAGTAACTGTGCGACATTATTTCTTGGGCACACTCTAACAAAAAAGGGGAGCGAGAAATGAGAAACGGGCTTCGTTTCTCCTTAAGGCCGGCGAGTCGCTCCTTTCCGAAAGCTTCATGCGTCGCGCCGTCTTGCGGCAAATGAAATTGGAGCAACGTTTCTCCCCTAAACCTCGTTGTTTCTCCTGTTTCTGCTCCGCATGCGCAAGCTGAGATATCACAAAGCTGTGCATCGTGATTTATTGATTTTATCGGCTGTGTGCAACCGGTTATCTTCTACGGGTTCAAACGGCGATCCTCTACTGAGAGACTGCTGAACTGAACGCAGTCAACGTGGAACGTTGTCTGCGTTGAGCGTGCAACGACACTACTTATTGCTCGATCTGTGTGCGATATCGACGCCGACCAAGGCAGATAATCGCAGAACAGGCCAGGGACGTAGCCAGAATTTTTTTCCGGGGAGGGGGGGGGAGGTTCAACCATACTTTATGTATGTTCTTGCGTGAGTTTGTATGCGTTCGTGTATAAATACACAAGCACAACTAAAAAATTTCGGTAGGGGGGGGGGTCGAACCCCCCCCCCCCCCTTGGCTACGCCCCTGGAACAGGCAAGTTCATTTTCTGATTGGTACTCGGTACGTTCATGCCTACTGCTGTCAGTAATATTCTGTGATTTGTACGCAGTGCTTGTGGACAGCATTATCTAACTTAAGCGAGTTAAGGTGCAACTGCATTTGCCGATTATGTTGTTTCTATGCGCTGCTTCACGGCCACCTTTGATCGCATTCAGGTCCGATCGGAATTAAGAGGATATGCAACGCTGCCTCTGCGTACGTTATTTAAATGCCGGTGTCACACGGCCGCTTTTGACCCCGACTGAATTACACCAATGCGACTGGCTCTCTTACGCGGGGCTGCGAAAGCGAGTCTATCACTGCTGAGAAATTTGATCCTGATCGGACTCCATCGCGATCAAAAGTGCGCCGTGTGACGCCGGTATAAACTGCTTATTGAAATACAGGTGCTGTCCTCATGAAGCAAAGTGACCGATAGTTTCGTTAGATCAATTAATGAAGTCGCACCCAAGTTTCTGACTGTGACGGCTGTAGCAGGGGCGTAGCCAGAATTTTTTTCGGGGGGGGGGGGGGTTCGACCCCCCCCCCCCTGGCTATGCCCCTGGGCTCTAGTGGTGTTCTTATCATCGCGGTGTCAACTTCGGTTCATAACGAGAAAGAATTCGAAGTCTACAGTGGTCTTTTGGCAAGATTGCATGCATATAATTGATTGTTTTTTTTTCGTGCGCATTTATACAATTCCTTTCTACTGCAATCTTAAAAGGGTGGTGTGACCAAATTTTGAGGCTATAAAAATCCTGTTGCAGGCTTCCTCTGTATGCAAGGACACTCAGCACGAAGTGTTGCACACAGGAACCGTTTAGAATATATTTTAATTTGCTTCCAAAGTTGGCATAAATGCTCATTCTCGCGACCTAGACCATCGCTAGCGTGACTGACACTGACGTCACTATGTCGGAAGCGTAACGCAAGTTTTAGTGATGTCAGACCACATTGGAGTGACGGGCAATGAGCGGTGACCCACAGCTCCGTTGCACCGGGCAAGCCAAGATAGCATCGGCTGCGATCTACACTCATTTTTTCTGAGCTTGTTCCCGAAATAGCCAAACTTGCTCGCATTTTGCAAAGTGCTTCGGATCTTCACGGGAACCTGCAAAGGCGACATGGCCGAAGTTTATTTCTTCGCACACTTCTTGCTTTTTGCCGTAGCCGTAAACGTGAGAGGGCGGACAGTTGGGGTCACCTTGAGGCGCTAACTTGAACCAGGCAAGCACAGAATTGATGTTGCCAGAAATCTGATGTATTCTACTTCTCTGCTGGTGTAAATTCTCGGCAGCGACGTAGTTCCGAATGTGTTGCCTTTTTAAACATTCTTTTGCAGCGGTCACTCCGCGAAAACGAAGAAACCCACCAATAGTTGTGGTTGCACGAAGCGTCACAAGATTTCGATACCATCGTCCGGTAACCGAATGGCTGCGCGAAAATCTCTCCGCATACCGGAATTCCGTACACGTCATTATTATCTATTAGAGAATTTTTGCGAGTTTTGAAGGCATTGGGACGGTTGCTGACGCGCGTATACGAGAGCAGACGATGGATGCAGCACTGCTTGCATCACAGCAGTGTGACCACACGTGCTCAAGCTTCCTACACAGTGACGTCACTGTACAACTCGGCGTCCAGAAAACGAAACCGAAAGTCGTTCACATAAACAGGGCGATATTAGGTTATTCAGTGAGAATGCAGGAATCTTGGAGTGTGTGTCATGCTTCCTAGAGAAATAAGATACGTTTGCAACAGAGAACGCGCCAGCCACAAATTTGGCGGTACCACCCCTTTAAGCATACAGATTATGCAATGCAAAAAAAAAAGGCCACGTATCGTTTTCTTCCCATAAATCATGCTGCACCATCCTCTGTTAAACGGAGATATCATTTGGTCTGTTTTGGTGTTGCTGGATTCCTTTGAAACTGAATATAACATTTTTTAAAATTTATTTTCTTTTGTTTCTTCCAGAAAATATCTTGGTTACGAGAACACACCCTACATTTCTATTGTGTACCATCAATGTCAGGGAAATGCAGCAAATCAAACGGCACTTGCAGTGTTTTTTTTGTTATGCATGGCCTGTTGAAAGGAGACATCACAACCATCCATAAACGGCTTCTCGAAATTTATCCGAAGTGAAACTGCCAATATGGTCGCTCTCTGATGTGACGCATCTTTGCTTTCATAACTCACTAAACATATATGTATAAATGAAGGAAGATTATTCTGAGGGCTCGCTTCTTTTTGTTTGACACAATCTTAATGAAAACCAGCTGATAATGAAGCCAAGGAAGGTATGTACTCATTAGTATGACAAAGGTGCACCAAAGAACAAAGGTAAAAATAGGCGTACAAGAATTCTCTTTAGTAAGTTCACCAGTAAACTAAGAAGATGCAGGCAATATGGCACAGAATAACAGAGAGCTGAGCTAGTTGGGACACAAGAAAGAAGTGTAGACATTTTTGCAGTGTTTGTGGTGCCTACACTTCTTTTGTGTCCATTTTTGCATGCCCTGTCTTTTAGAATGAATGGCACACATCTGCAGAACTTGTGAAGTCAGTCTTGCCAATACTATTGGAAAACAGCCCAGTGTGTCACAACCCCACAAAATCCACGGGTGGAGTAAAGATCAAGTGGGTAGAAACCCTGTATGTGATCCAGAATTATTGCAACAAAGCCAGCAGATACCTTGACAATGTATGAGGATCTGTGTTTACTGCATTCCAGGATTTCGAGGGGCTTGCATAAGGGCACTAACGAGCCCCTAACAACAAGGACTCTTCCGATTTGCATGAACTGTGGTTCACCATTGTGCACACTGTGTACAAAAATGTCACCTTTGCGATAACAGTAACCACTTAAGCTTGCAGTTGTAGCTGTGAAGACCAGCGCTTCTTGAGTCACTTTACGAAGAGCTGACTGCTGCTCTTCTGGTAAATCTCCTACACTGAGCTGCTTTGCTCCAGTTTGTTTCAAGATATGAGTCTAACGTGCAGTTCGGCGTTGCCTCTGCAACGCGCGACGGTTTATATGTGGCTGTGCAATGCACATACTGCTTGTAATAGATTATGAGCAAGCTTAACTTACCACATAAAAGCCTGTTATTTTGTACTGGCTAATAATGTGGTGAATTATCCTGCAGGAGTTTTCTTGGGGGTGAAAACCCCTGTTGTATCGTGGCCGGGGAGGGGGGAGTGCTGGTGCAGCTTGGGTGAGGGGTAAGTGCTGGCGTGGCTTGAAGGGGGCAAGTGCTCCTTTTGCAGCCCCCTGCCGACGCCCATGCTTAGCAAAAAACATGAAAGAAAACAGGGAACCTAAGAGCAGTAAGCAGAGACCTGACAAACAATGTAGTGTCAGATGTAGAATAATAACAAAATTATCATATAGAATCTTATTGCAATAGCAGAAACACAGTTTTAGCGCAGCAGTTGAAAGAATGCCACAAAAGTGATAATAATCTCCATAGCAGATACATCAATGCAATTATGGCTGTCAGGGATGATGGTAAGGTGTGGAGATATCGAATTACTGTCCTCCTAACTGTGCATTGTACCGTCTCTGGCATTACACCTCCTCGTTGTGACTCTGCCAGAAGGGTCGGCATTTGATTACAGTGTAACAAAGATGTGCCAATGAACAAAGAGGACAAATAGGCATATGAGTGTTTTGTTTCGTAAATTCACCTGTAATCCAAAAAGATGCAGGCAACTTGAGACATATCCGCAGAACTTGTGGAGTCAGCCTTGCCAAAGCTATTCTAGAAAACAACGAAGTGTGCCACGACCTCACAAAATCCTCGGCTGGAGTAAAGATCATGTGGGTAGAAACACTGTATGTGACCCAGAATTATTGCAACAAAGTCAGCAGATACCTTGACAATGTAAGAGCATCTGTGTTCACTGCACTCCAGGGTCTCGAGAGGCTTGCATAAGAGCACTAACGAACCATTAACAACAAGGACTCGTTCAATTTGCATGAACTGTGGTTCACCATCGTGCACAATGGGTACAAGTGCCACCTGTGCGAAAACAGTAACCACTGAAGCTAGCGGTTGTAGCTGTCGAGACCAGCTCCTCTTCAGTCACTTTACGAAGAGCTGACTGCTGCTATTCTGGTAGATCACCTAAACATAGCTGCTTTGTTCCAGTTCTTTCAAGATCCGAGTCTAACATGTTGCCCGGCAGGTCATATGCCTGAAGAAGCTGGTGACGTGTTGCAAGTGTAAGTCAGATGTTCTTGAAGTTCTTGGGTTTTCTCTTAAAATAAGAATGTTTAGCTTCAAATCGCATGCCCCAGTAACGGCGTGGTGGGCCATACTTGAGTATATACTTTGGGTAGTGGAGCGAGAAGTGTAGTTGCATTTGGGTACTGCACTGTGTACAGTTCCAGAAACTCCTCCACTTTCACCTGTAGATACGGCACACAGCTGTTTGGGATTTTCTCAGCCAAAATGATGTCAGTGATTTGCCTGTATGCCAAGTACAACTCCCAGTGAGAATTGCCTTCAGGGATATCTTGGGCATATAGCTGGGGAAGCACACGAAACAAGCACCATTTCTGGCTTGCGGATCCCCTCAGGGACGCTTTGCCATTAATAAATGCAACCTCGACGGCAGGAGGGGTGGCCTTCTTATCATGAAAACCGTACTCAAAGGATGACATGCTTTTGAGGTCCTGCTTACGGATCACTCGGTCATCAACAAAGCCTCCAACAACATGGCAAAGGACACTTTCGATATCCCCTTCGAGTGTGTCATGCATGGCATCAGGAGGGAGTTGTTCTGTGATGTCAAATTGTTCAAGAGCTTGATGATGAAGCACTTGTGATGCCGTACAAGGGCCCATTCACAGTACAGTCAAGCGCGAACACTTGCAAATGGCTCTTGTGTGCAACGCTTGTCCTCTCGACACAGTCATCCAATCTGCGCAGCATTCGCAGTTGTTTGTGTGATGCTAAGCAGTAGCGGCAGACTCTGGCTCTGCTAAAGCAGCACTGGAGGCATGCCAAGCGGTGCATTGAGATATTGTCTCCAATGAAAGCCACAACTGCAACATGAAAGTGTAGATTTGCACCATACACTCCATTTTGTTGTAAATTATTAAGTCTTACAAAAGCGGCTGCAGCACCTTTTCCATGCCATTTCGTAACAGGACACGGTATTCCAAAACCAGAAGCAGGTGATTTGAGCTGGGTTTTGAGCCGTGTCGGGGATGCAGATTTAAAACAGAGAAGTAGACTGCTAGAATCTCGTGCCGCCCAACTGCACCACTGAGTGGATTCACAAGCTCCAATTCATCAGTGTACAACAGCAGAAATATCGTGTTGTTACAGCTGTCCCGAATGAGGTGGTCGAATTTGCTGAATACATCACCACCGGTGAAGTCGCAGAGCACATCTTGACGCTTCGCAGTAGGCTGTGAAATGCATTCCAACAAGTCTTCAGATTTCAGGAAGTTCGCAAGCAGTTTAGCAATGGGAATGTAGCATTCGATGTCATTGAGACTACCGGTCTGCAGTGGCACTTGATTTACCTCGGTGTAATTAAAGTGCTCCGAAATATACTTTTTTCTCCAGTGGGTGCTTTCCAAGTCGGAAAATTTTTGCAGCTGACGTGGCAGGTTTTCCACTATGCATGGTGCCACACTTCTTCCCATGAGGAGCTTCACTGTTCTTTGCAACAGCCGTTCAATGACATCGTTATTGAGAGATTTCAGTATGAAAAAGATTTCACCGGTGGTGCTGAATGGCAATTTGAGCTTTTCTGTTACTTTGACATAGAACATTGCCAATTGTTTCTTGATTTTGGTGATGAAGCAAATGTTCAAGGCAGCATCATGACTATATGCTTCCGACAAGGTTGGGGAAGCAGGAATAGAAACATCTTGAATTTCTTCACTGGAGCCCAAGTCAGGTGCACGTTCGTTGACTGTAAGGCCAGCAGCTTTTCTGTGCACTCGATACACGTGCTTCTTGTAGGCGAAGTAACACCGAAATGATGCTGCGCAACCGTCTATTCCGCACAAGACATGAAAATCTGGCTCGATGCTGTGGACTCTCGCGTGGTTTACAACCCGCTTGATAGAAGTTCTCCAAAATGTGCACCTTTGGCACTGCGTGACTGGCATTGCCTTCTTTTTTGCTCAACTCTGATCACGTTGTGAATTGCACATAGTTGACACTGCTTTCAGCATCAATAAAGCTCTTCAGGTACAGCTCGCTGCACACATTTTGAGAAGCAGAGCAGTTGACGTCTCAGGCTGAAGACGAGGACAGCACACACAGCCACTGAGGTATACCACCACAAAACTGCGAACGACATACAGGCACACAAAATAAAATCGTGAAACTGATATTCACGCACTCTCCTCGGGGTTTCGCTAGCCGATAATCAATTTTCTTTGGTTCCGCAATCGTCAAATCACGCGCTAATGGTTTGCCTAGCCACTTGGCGAACCCGAGGTGCAGTCTATCTAGTTCACACGAACACCCTGTTGACAACTGTGTCGAAACACCACACTGCGCAAACTGCGACGGTGGGCATGCCGCCTACTCTCGCACATGTCATTCGTGGAAAAAGGAAAAAAATAATCACGCTCAAGGGCACAGAAAACATCTCTTTTAGGGAGGCGCGCAAACGCCTTTGTTTTGCACAGGGTCATTCGTATGCGGATGTGGCACGCACGGGGGCAGTGCCACAAAGGTTCACCACGGCCGCGCGTACCACGCACAGTGGACGGGCGGTAGCGCCATCCGCCCCATCAGCGGAAGCAGCACATGCTCCGCAACCAAAGGGCACGCAGGCCTCTGGATCTGCAGGCCCAGGGCCTTGTACTCGGCGGAAAGCCCCTAAACTCTGACACCCGTGCGCTAAGCCGCGAGCAAACATCCAGCATCTCTGCCGAGGCGATGGAAACAACGGCAAGCCCAACGGCGTCTCAAGCGACGAAGGAACGGCGCAGCTTCGTGGAGCGCGCCAAAAAAGAAATAGCCCGCATCACAGGGCCTGGAGAGGGCTCTGTGACTTAAGGCAACAGTGCTTCCAGTACACGCAGCACTAATTTACACTCAAAATGGACACACAAATTATACAGTGGAACGTGAGAGGTCTTCTAAGAAACCTCGACGATATCCAAGAGTTGCTACATGAAGATTCACCAAAAGTGCTGTGTGTACAGAAACACAATTAAAATCGAAGAACGCGAATTTTCTACGCCAATATCATATATTCCGAATGGACCGGGATGATGCTGTGGCGTCATCTGGTGGCGTAGCTCTTATAGTTAATCGAGGAATTGCATGTACCCACTTACCACTCCAAACGTCCCTTGAGGAGTGGCTGTCCGAGCCGTTCTCTTCAACAATCTGATCACAATCTGCTCACTGTACATACCCCCGCACTACCAGCTCCAAGAACATGATGCGAGTCCTTCATATATATCAACTTCCAGAACCATTTCTGGTCCTTGGAGACTTAAATGCTCAATACAGTCTATGGGGAGACTCTCGCTGCGATGCGCGAGGTCGCCTGATTGAACAGTTCCTTTTCCCTTCTGGCGCATGTCTCTTTAAAAAACAACCAACATATTTTGCCTTGCAAACAGAACATTCTCGTCCATAGATCTCAGCACAGCATCTTCATCACTTCTGCCCCTAGTCAAATGGAAAGTTATCAGTAATCCTTACGGAAGTGACCACTTTCCAATACTTCTGAACATGTCAATTACAAATGAGTGTCCCCCTCAGGTTCCAAAATGGCAGACTGAGAAAGCCGTTAGGGAACAGTTTCAGAAAGTTACACTGTTAAGTTGGACGGACATGTCTGCCTTAAGCATAGACACAGCTGTAGAATACTTTACAGCATTTCTGATTGATGCTGCAACCAAGCGTATTCCAGAAACAAGTGGACACTCTGGAAAACGATGAGTTCCATGGTGGAACAATGAGTGCAGAAATGGGCGTAATGGAAGTTGCTTCGCGACTATCCGACAGCGGAGAATCTTACAAATTTTAAGAACATAAAGTCACATGGTAGGAGAACGCGCCGACAGGCAAGAAGGGAAAGCTGGCAGAAGCTTTTATCGGGCATTATTTCATATATGCAGGAAGCCAAAGTCTGGAGCATGGTTAGTACGGTAGCAGTGCGGCAGGTATATTCACTCCCTCTTGTAAACACACAATGCGACAGCTTGCAGGACCAGGCAAACTCCCTCGGCGCACACTTCGAACAGGTGTCGAGCTCGTCGCACTAAATGGATGCTTTCCAACGATACAAAACACGAATCGAAAAACAGGAGCTAGAGCGAAAATTCACAAAACACGAAGCATACAATGAACCTTTCTGCATAGCTGAGCTACAAGCATCGCTTAATTGCTGCAATATTGCACCCCAGGCTCCGACAGTGTTGTATATGAAATGTTGAAACACCTGTCATCTGAAACGGAAAAAAGCCCTCCTTGTAATGTATATTGCTGTTTGGTTTTCCGGCGAGATCCCCTCGGCCTGGAAAGAAGCCTTTATGATTCCCATTTTAAAACAGGGCAAGGACCCATCCCCAGTTTCCAATTAAAGGCCTATAGCCCTAACAGGCTGCCTATGCAAGGTTTTCGAAAAGATGATAAACAGGCGACTCCTACACTTCTTTGAAACAAACCGCCTACTTGACCCATACCAATGCGGGTTTCGAGAAGGTAGATCACAACTGACCACCTGCTAGGTATCGAGGCTCAAATGCGTGACGCTTTCGTCTGTAAACAATTCTTTCCGTCTGTGTTCATCGGTATGGAGAAGGCCTATGATACCACATGGCGCTTTGGCATACTTCGAGACATCTCGCATTTAGGTGTACGCGGTAGGATGTTCACCATAATCGATAGTTACTTGTCCAATCGGACATTCTTTGTTTGAATGGGCACTGTTTTGTCTCGAATATTTGCCCAAGCAACTGGAGTTCCGCAGGGTGGTGTATTGAGTTGTGCACTTTTTATGAAAATGAATTCCTTGCGCCAGACCATCCACGTAACATGTTTTATTGCGCATATTGCCACGTGCGTTTCTTCTTATCACTTTTGCTGTATTCGGTTTTTCCCCACAAAGACTGTCAGCAACGCTCAGCGCGAACCGCGCCTCATTGTTCGAGAAGCTTGACGATTATTGTAGATCGTTTTGTTAAGATTGCGCGCAGGACGCGAACACTCCAGCTTATTCTAGAGATTGCGCAACAAGCGATATCGCTGGAAATTTCGATAGCTCCTGTATAAAAGCCGACGCGCTTCACCGCTTGTCAGTTGATCGACGGTCGACGCTCTGTTCGCCGCTATCATTGTATTGCTGTAGTTTGACTTTCAGTTTCCCGGCCACAATTTCGGCCAAATAAACAGTTTCATCTCGGACGTGCTAACTGCTGTCTTCGTCGACGTCACGACCACGTGACAATATGTCGATGACGTACGAATCGGTTTTACATCTTGTAACCTGACAATGTGCGAGCGGCAGGTGCAACTTGGTTTGAACAAGGTAACTAAATGGGCAGACGAGAACGGGTTCAGCCTTAACCCGCAATAAAGTACTTGCCTTTTATTCTCAAGAAAGAGAGGCCTCCTTCCCGATCCGGACAATCACCTCCACGGCCGGCGCCTACCTGTGAAAACGGAGCAGAAATTCCTAGGTGTAATTCTAGACACGAAACTAACGTTCATATCACACATTAAGTATAAAAAAACAAGTGCATGAAAACAATGAAAACGGTGCACATGGCAGCTGTCCTGTAAAATTCCCAAGACGGTCAAAGGTAAGATGCAGATGGCGCGGTAGAACAGTGAATGAAAAAGTCCAAACGCTGACGTAAACGAACTTTCGCCCGCGAAATGTCACGACTGACGTGGAAGCAGAATGCGTGCATGCTGAACTTTTGAAAGTGCGTGTTTACCTATTGAAAACATCTTTTAAACGATCATACAATCCAACATGTTTAAAGTAGTAGCTGTTAATGAAAAATCAAACTGCACCGCACATCGCTCAAATTTGCGCGGCGAACAGGCAAACTCCATGGGGAGGTTGACGTGTTTCATGCCATTTTTAATTGCGTTAATCGTCGCACATGAAGCTGACACTTGGCAGAAATATTTGCCAAGAATGCTGGCATATGTGGGTGTAACAAACGATCTTTAAAATTCTTAGTTGATATTGCCCTTTTGACACCCTTGTGAGCACACTTCGGGCCTCACTGTTGACCAAATTCCATACACTGCTCATTGCTTTAGCTTTGGTGACAATCACCTCGACGGACATCACGCTCAGCTCCGTCAAACCGCCGTAATTGCTTTCCTTGTCTGCCAGCTCTGACGTACCCTTGAGGCATCAAGTTTCCTTCTCTGTTAGGTGGGGAAGAATTTCCGACTGAAAATGCGTAAAACTATCTCCTGAGTCATAAATGCACTCAGGGAGCAAAACTCTGCGCCCGTCCTTGAAACCTCGACCCATCTGTCAAAATATCACTAAGCCGACCTGCATACTCGGCTGGCGTTTCAACCCCCCCCCCCTGTTTTCTTATTACTGAGCTTATCTCGAAAAGCACCCGCAGTAAAGCGAAAATATTTCAAATAGCGGCCTACACCGTCCTTTAATCCGTTGAAGTGCTCAGCGGTAATCTTCCGTAAAAGCTAAACGGTTTTCTGATTAAGGAGATCGAAAGTTTGGTAACCAGTTACTTTCGGGCTACTCCGAACTTCTGGCGGTGCTATGAAACAGCCAGATAGACTTGCCCTATCGTCCGTTCTTTCATCGAACGTAACGAGGAGCCTTCTAGTATTCATCCTACAGTGCTCCTCGTCTACATGGAGCTGAACGTTGCTATACGTGCTCCGTACGTGCTGTGTGTGAAACATTCGTTGAGCTAAATCTTCAATTCTAATAACAGCCTTTTCAGCTCTCCGGCCTCCTTCGGCGCCACTCGCTCTCTATCAATTTCTTTAATTCTTTCCGAGTGGAACACAAATACCACGTTATGCCAGACCTCGTGATTTATGTATCCGGCATCACTCTTACATTAAGTATGTTGTCCGTGCCTATTACTAACGTGTGAACCCCTGCAGCCTAATCATTCGGACACTTACTCCTAAACCTGCACGATTACGTTCCCTTATCTGGAAGCTATCTTCTTAAGCGCTCTACGACCATTAACACAAGTTTCACCTCCGATCGTGTCCGTCTATCTAAGCTGCCTAAGTGATATATTAGAGTACGTAATAGAGTCGTTTTCTCCATCTTAAAAAATTAAGACTACAACGGCAGCGAAACTCACTTTAACCTCTCTTTCTTCCTCTGCAGAACGCTGACCTGCGCTCGGAACTGTGGCTGCGGAAATACCACCATTTCATCACAATCAAACGAATGCCTCTCTCGGCAGCAGTCAACTCATCGATGTAATTTTTTTCGTTTTATTACTTGTTTTTCTTGAATACGCGCATCACTTTAACCACCACATTTTACGCCCACAAGCGTAATGGTGCGAGTAATGTATACTGAAACGTTACGCAGTCATTATAATTAGGCGCTTCTACTTTATTATTGACGCATTTAAGTCATCGGATATTTATGCAGGTCGTGCTACTTATGTCAGCTACTTATGCAGGTCATGGGTTATGTTCCCGCTAGTACTTTTTATTTGCCTTTTCCGATTTGCTTGTGTGCCTGTTAGGTTTTTACTTTATGTATAACTCCCCATAAACGCATCCACCCACATGCACTATGCATAGGTCTCCGTGATTTCGGTTTTATCGGAAAAATTCCGTTAAACATTCGCCGGTAAAATTTTAGGCAATTCGGATTTATCCGATAAACTCTGATTTCAAGGGCCAATATGACCTGGTTCCGTTCTTTATCGAAAGGGCAAGTTCTAAGCGCTCATTGATACGTCTTCTTGTTTGACCGACTTAAAGTTCAATATGACTTGGTTCCGTTCTTTATCAGAAGGGCAAGTTCCAAGCGCTCATTGATACATCATCTGGTTTGACCTACTGAAAGTTCAATATGACTTGGTTCCGTTCAATATCGAAAGGGCAAGTTCTAAGCGCTCATTGATACATCTCCTTGCCTGACCGATTTAAAGTTCAATATGGCTTGGTTCCGTTCTTTATCGAAAGGGCAAGTTCTAAGCGCTCATTGATACATCTTCTGGTTTGACCGATTTAAAGTTTACCGCCTGTAGCTCCCTACATGCCGAAGCTTCACAAGGACTTGCAACTCTCCAACCCTGAATTTAAGGCGCTTCACTTCAAAGATACGTGCCACCTACTTAACAGCGCTCTGGAGGATGGAATCTAGACGAGTTCGTTTAATGTAGTTCACGGTTTTGTTGTGCGGTTTCCTGCCCTGGTGAAGTCGTCGCGGGAGCTGCGCCGCAAGTTCGGTCTTGTGTATTTGGCCATGGGCATGTCCATCAAATCGCTGAAAACCGTATGTCCGTCGAGGTGGTTCTCTTTTATGAACCTCTGCAAGATATTTGGACTACTGGCGCGTGACTTTGTCTTTTCTTGAGAAGCGACGAAGCCAAGGGAACGACGTGTGAGAAGCCCAAGAGTCTTATGTTATCATCTGAAGCTCTGCACTACATGCTCGTTAAGACGAGGCTTCTGAAGAACATTTCGTGTGCCATGCTCTCTATCATCAAGAAACGTGAGGCAGAGAGTACCCTGGTGCACCAAGTTTATCCCATACTGGGGGTTCGTTTGCACGCACTGATCAGTCAATGGCGTGACCCACCGAGGGCTTCGCCTCACATGTCACAAGACTGTCTGACCTCCTTGACGAGATTGACCGCTTAACGACCGTCGCAGACTTTCACGGATACTACGCTGCTGTCGCCAAAAAGTGGAGACAGAAATCTTAGAGGAACCTGTGTGATCAACTTCAATACACCAAAGTATCGTTTTGGCACTGTGTTCAAATTGTGAATCCAAATGTGAAGCATGAGCTGCCCTGCGCGTTCTGAATCAGTGATTCTTAAAACTGTTGACGTGAGCCAGCTCCTGAGTGATTTTCCGAACTATCAGTGCTATGAAATATGTAACATTGTTGAACCCCTCTCGTTTGGAGATTCACAATGTCCAGGTGGCCAGTGCTTTCTCGCTGCGCGCTGCATCTTCTGGCGCTTCCTGTTTCTAGCGCTAACGTTGTAAGGGCATTTCTAAAGCTGAGAGTCGTCAATCGAAACTAGCCTCGATCCCTGACAGCAACTACGCAAAGTATGCGTGCGTCTTTTACAATAAGCTTTAGGCATAATATTCTTATGCGCAGAAATACAGGTGTTTTGTGTTCAAGTATTTCGCTTCGCAATTATTTCGTAAGTTAGTTAGCCGTCCTACGGGACGGCCGACTAACAACCGCCCTTTTCAAGAAGCCTACAGACAGGCAACAATATCTGCATTTTCAGAGCAGTCACTTAAAACACTGGAAAACCAGCATCCCGTACAGTCAGGCACTTCGCTTCAAACGTACATGTACAGATGAGTCCGACTACCACAAGAACTGCACTTCCTTGAGAGAATCTTAATTAAACAGAAGTACCCAGCTCGTTTAGTTGACGACGATTTCGCAAAGGCTAACGAGGTCGAGCGCAAAACCCTTTTAGAGGCACCAAAAAGATTTCCACGACACAAGAAACTAACCTTGTCCTTACGCATTCGGCCTCCGTACCAGGAGTAGGTTGTATTCTACAAAAACATCATAATATCCTCATGCAAAGTCAGTGTCTCCGAACGATATTCCCAACTCCACCAAGAGTAGTCTACAGACGCTCTAAAAATTTGCAGACATAGTCACATCTTCTAAAGTTACCAAACCAGTACATTCAGGCTGTCACCCTTGTGGGAAATCACGCTGCAAATATGTGCACATATGACGACCTCACTTTCTGCTCACAGCACCGCCTCAGGTTGCAGCCTCAAAAAGGGGCAACTTTGGCTGTGGACACGCCCAATGTAATATATCGTCTGGAGTGTTCTGCTTGCAACAAGCAGCATAGGCCAAACGGAAACAGCTTCCGGCTGTGTTTCAACAAGTAAGGCACACGCATCTCCCTTCGACCTAACCACTTTATCAAAACACGTGCGTTCCCGGTCATTCCTTAGCAAGATTAAAGCTACAATGTCAAATCAGGGTTCAGTTCTCATCGTGACAGAGAAGTTCGGGAATCATATCTCATCCAAAACAACACTATAACGCTTGGGCTAATGAAAGTACCGGCCTCTTACGTTCCTGCGCCCGTAACGTGCTATGCGCATCATGTCCTTAAGTAATCTTTTATGTACGCGATATATATCTATAATAATGTATATTTATATATATATATATATTATATTATATATATAGATAAGATATTATTATAATATATATTAATTTTTGGTTTGCAGATGCCCGGTTTCGCTTCTCTCTTTTGTTTGTTCTCCTCCAGTGGTGACATCAGCTATCAATACCTGCTTTTCCTTCTCTAGTTTCTGCCTGTGTATGATTGCGACATGAGCCTTACGACTATGAGTGACATTGTAGTTTATATTATATTAGTTTTCCGCAAGTATCTATGTATCACTGTGTAATCAATGGGCCAGCGGCATTAAGTGACCGTTCCAGTCTCCTGTTTCATTGTGACGAAGGCCGGAACCGGCCGAAACGTCAAATAAAGCTGCTTTCACCTGTGCGTCAACACTTGCTTTGATATATATATATATATATATATATATATATATATATTCAGAAGCAAGGTGTTGGACGCACAGGTGAAAGCAGCTTATTGGACGTTTCGGCCGTGGGCCGGCCTTCGTCACAATGAACGAGGACGGAACGGTCACTTATAGTGCAACCTCGGTGATACGAATCTCACAGGACACTAAAAATATTCGTATTCAGCAGAAAGCATGAAAATTAGATGCGACAAAAGAAAGCTGGCGTACATTTCATTTATTGTTTTTCAGGGCAGCAGCAACGTCCACAAGAACACTGAATGATTCAGTTAAGTTTTTAGAGTTGGCAATCATACCAGCATTCATAAATATATGGCCCGTACGCGTATTTAAATAATGAGCCAGGTGTCGTTGGAACCGCGACAGCAGGTAGCCCACTTTAAAATTAGTATGTTTTTTTTGCACGACACAGAGTAACTGCAGTAAAAGTGACGAAAGAAGCGCTGGACGCGATGGATCAAGGCCACAAAATTACAGAACCACGGTGCTGTGTTATGATTTGGTTATCGTGGAGGTGTTAGGGATATTTTTGGGACATTTACGGCCATGCCCGCACAAGGCGACCTCAACGGCGCGCGAATGTGACACAGTGAGGCGTGAGCTCCTTCGCAAAGACCGTCGGTCTTCTTTCGGGTCCCGTCACCTTTCCTAGGATGTCTGATGCATGAGGCATGCACGTGTAAACACAGTACAACGACAGGAGCCGCGTCGACGCGTTAAGAAAAAGAAGCATGGGGCTAATATCCTCTGTAATCTAAACGCGAAGGCACACGGAGGCACTTAAGAGATTCAAAGATTCGCGCACACAATCTCGGAGGCAGTGACGCGTCTCTGAAGGTTTATTCTGACCGTAAGAAAAGTGTTTTTCGTACACCTGATTCTGACAATTTGGGCGGTGCGGCGCGCATGCCACGCTTGCGTTCCCGCGCTCGCACGTTCTTGGCGCATCTTCCAGGGACAGCCGGACAGCACCTCTCGTACCTTTGCGCGGTAGCATACGTCGTATC